>NC_133666.1:623506103-623666303 GCF_037893015.1 Macrotis lagotis | reverse complement strand
TTCTCATTTCACTTGCATCAATTTGTGCAAAACTTTCCAGTAAACATAGTTTTAAAAAGAACAGATGATTATCAATTTCTTGTCTTCAATTTCCAACTTCCAGAGTATATCCAGGAAAGGAAAATGAATTTTTTTGTTTCTTAATTTTATTTTTTTCCAGTTGACAAGGATTAATTTTTCTCTCCTTACTTCCCTTTCTCTCCATTGAAAAATAACAACAAAAAGAGAAAACAAACATTTATTCAAATATGTTTATTCAAAAAAAGAAAATTCCCTCATTGGTCATATCCAGAAATCTGTATTTTATTCTGCATTTTGATACTACACCTCACTGTCAGGAGATGGATAGTGTCCTTCTTTCTTTATCTTTTGGATTTCTACATTATCATTGCAATGATTAGAGCTCTAAAACCTTTCAAAACTGTTTTTATTTAATTTTATTAATCTTTCCTTTGATTTTTAGGATTTTAAATTTCTATTTATTTGATCATTTAAAATTTGTTCTTTTTCTGATTTTTTAAATAGCATGCCTAATTCATTGATCTTCTCTTTTTCTAATGTATTTGTATATGCCCTTCAATTAGGGAATGGCTGAAGAGGTATATGAATGTTATGGAATACTATTGTTCTATAAGAAATCATGAATGGTAGGGTCTAGAGAACTGATGCTGAGGGAAGGGAGCAGAACCAAGAGAACATTGTATACATTAAATAACATTGAGTCAGGAGTACCTGAGTTCAAATCTGGCCTCAGACACTTAATAATTACCTAGCTGTGTGGCCTTGGGCAAGCCACTTAATCCCATTGCCTTGCAAAAACCTAAAAAACCCCCCAATAACATTGTGAGCTGATCAAACTTGATGTATGCAGCTCCTCTCAGTTCACAGAGCTAGGACAACCCTATAAGACTGGCTATGGACAATGCTATCCCCATCCAGAGGAAGTAAAACAAAACAAAACAAAACAAAGCAAAAATCCAACAGAATCTGAATGAACACTGCATTTACCTTTCAAAAATTTCTCTTATGTATTTCTTTCCTATCTCATGGTTTTCTTTCTTTTCCCTTAATTCCAATTCCTTATATTGAAAATGACTAATCTGTAAACATGTTGAACAGAAATATGTATGCAGAATATTCCCATGTTTGCCACTGAATAGAGGGTGGTGGGAAGGGAGAGTAGAAGGAATTTATGTAACTTAAAATATGCATATGCATGTGAATGAATGGTGAAAAACTTTCATAACATGTAATTGGAAAACTAAAATAAAATATCAATCGAAAAAATATTTCTCCTAAGAACTGCTTTGGCTGCATCACATTTCTTTTTATAGGTTGCCTTATTATCATTCTTTTGAATGAAATTGTTGTTTCTATGATTTGTTGTTTGACACACTCATTCTTTAGGATTTGGTTATCTAGTTTCAACTAGTTTTTAGTCTATCTTTCAGTGGCCTTTGTAATTTTTATTGCATCATGATCTGAAAAGGATGTATTCAATATTTATGCTTTTCTGCATATAACTTTAGTTTTTGTGCTCTAATCATGGTGCTAGGTACTGCTGAGAAAAATAAATTCCCTTCTATTTCCATTGTTTTCTCCAGTGGTTTTCTCCAGTTTTCTCCATAGCTACAGTTTCAAGGATTCTGTTCACCTCCTTCACTTCTTTCTTGTTTATGTTATGGTTAGATTTATCTAATTCTGAGGGAGGGAAGTTGAGGCCTCCAACTAGCATAGTTTTAATATCTATTTCTTCCTGTAATACATTTAATTTCTATTCTAAGAGTTTGGATGCTATACCACTAGGTAGTGGTAGTGGACCTTGTCCTTCATTATTGAAGAAGACCAACATGACATCACTATGCTAATGACAAGTTCCAGTGTGTCCAACTCTGGCCAATCAAACTAATTGAGTTTGGATTTCTCTAGGATAGATTGGACACAAATACTGCTTGTGAACACCTGGGGTGATTTCTCTAAATTTGTGCACCTAATGTTGTCTCTAAGCTGCTTCAATTCCACCTTGCTCAGAGAACAGCTGATGGCCTGCTGTATCACTTACCCACTGAACCCAGGTGCCTTGACTATGGAAATTGGGTAAAAGCAATCTGCTAACTTCCCAAGTTCCCCAACTTATGCTGGAATGCACTCCTTTTTTACCTAAGTGAGATCTTTCCCTCCAAAATATATTGAGCTGAAAAATTGTTTCGCGCTGTCTTTTTGTGGAATTCTGTCACTCTAGAGTCTGTTTAGAGGCTTCATTCAAAGGTGTTTCAGAGTGAAACCAGGAAAAGCTCAGGGAGCTTCCTAGCTTCTCTCCAAGATCTTGACTCCACCCCAAAATTCCAAAACTGCTTTTCTTAATAAAGCATTTACGGTACAGTAATATATGGCTCATGTTATATCTATGTTCACATGTATCTGTCATCTATATGAATTTGTGTATATGTGTGAGACTTTCAGGGAAGTAATAATATGCATATTATAATAATTATTATAATCTTTCCTTTCCCTACTCTTCTACAAGGGAGACTGATTCCTGTCAGGAGGTAAAGCACTCTCTTCTCTTTTCAGAAAGAGAAGGAAGGTACTTGGATTCAAATAATCTATTTCCTTAATTATTATTGATTTAGGGGATATAATTCTAAGTTCAATTTACAGCTCCTGATCACTATTTCTTAAGGGGTAAAGGAAAGCCCTAAACTTTCTATATAAGATTTGTTTCCTCTTCCCACCAATTATCAGTTGCACAATGAACACACATAACAAAGAGCAAAGAAACCCAAATTTTCCAAGTTGATTGCAAAAAAAATCAAAAGAGGTTTCCAAATGAGGTTACAGAAACATGTATATACATGCAAACATATATCAGACAATATAGAATGACAAATTTCCCATTGAGAGAGAGAGAGAGAGAGAGAGAGAGAAAGAGGAAATTCCAAAAAGTCTCTAGTGTAGTAAGCTTGTGATAGGGACATATTAGAGACTACAAACTCCTCTCATTTGGGCTTCTTCTAGAGTCTTTCTTTTCACCAACCTAAAGAAAGGTTGACAATGCCCACGTCCCCCTTTGAAGCTGGAAGTCAGAACTCACTGGAAAACTAGAAGAAGTAGGCAGGAAGATAAATTTCTTCTCTCACTAAGTCTGACCAACTTCAACTTACCCTTGCTAAGGTACAAGACATTTATCTCTTCCAACAAAAAGAGTCCCATACAACCCTGACTCTTTGAACCAAGATTAATGATCTAAGCCTGCTATATCTCTATAAATTCTCCTCATTCTGATCTCTTTAGAGTTCCTCAGATCAGATTGTTGCCCAGTTTCTTCTTAAGTTGTTCATTTAATAATCTGTTATGGTGTAAAAATATTCTATTATAATCATATCATAATTTATTTTGTCATTCCCTAATATGTGGGCAATTCTTACTTCCAGTTTTTTGCTATTATGAAAATACCTTATAAAAATGTTTTGTGCTTTATTTCTTCCCTCTCCTTGATAATTGAGAATATGCCTGGTATGGCTGGATAATTTCACAGTTCCATTAGAGTATATCAATATGTCTCTTTTTCCATAGTCTCTCCAATAATCTTCATTTTCCTCTTAAGAAAGGAAACAGTCTGGGTCCTCAAGGAATTTATATTTCAGTGATGTCAAGTTTCTCTCCTAATTAAGAGTCTAATTTGCTTTTACACAGTAATATTTCTTTGAAAATAGTTTGACTACCAACCATAGAATAAGTCTCTAAAGTACTTATGTTGAGTATTACCCAGACATTAATGCAGAGGCATAAAGAGGATGGTTAGGAATGTGAGCAGCATATTTAAAATGAGGAATTATGTAGAAGTGATATAAAAGATGGTATTTAAAAAATGTTTATGACTGAAATGAAGGCAGACTTATAGTGAGTGCAAAGCAAAGTAATAGCATGTTGGCATGGTCCAAGTGGAGGCTATGCTTCTTTGAGCAGGGTAATCACTCTCTTTTTGATCACCCTCCTCGCCCTTGTATGTGTGGAACTATTCCTTCCTTTGTAGAGGACACTCATTCATATTCTCCTAATTTGGTAGGAATGCTTTTTTTTCTTTCTAATAGCAGTGGAAAACAATGGTAAGTGTTTAGGGGTTAAAGTTATGCAGGATCATGGCATTGTCTGGAGGACATACCCCAATATGTAAAAGGATATGTAGGCAACACTAAATTCCCATAAAAGACCAAGACACAGCAAGAAGAGTGAGTAGTTACTGAAAATAGGGTGCACATCCTGTCTTCAGGACCAAAAGGAAGCCAACTAGAAAAGGTTCTCCAAGGTGGGGAAGGCATAAGACTCAATCTTACCATAGAAATAGACAAGAACATCAAAAGCTATATCCCTATACCATGGGGTAATGGGTTGGAAGTGATCTGCTCCCAATGTTCATTTAATCAGTAAATTTCATCTTGATTTCAGATATCTCTTGTGTTTGTCTCTGTAAACATCTCCCATGGAATCTCTGAAGTGGATCCCTCTGTAATAGATCTGTTTCCTATAGAAATTCTTAGATCTTTCTGAAAAAATCTTTAATATATATGTATACGTATATATTCATATATATGTTGACATATATACATAGTTATACACTAAATAAAGAACCCATAGCTCACTTGAAATTTTAGAGTAATTCAGTTCTTTAGTATTATTTCTATCTTTTTTTCTAAATTCTGCACCTAAAATAAATATTGCCATCAAATGACTGAATAATCTTTTAAAAATCTTGGAGTATCTGAACTGAAAAAGTATTCCTTCTGATTAAAGATTCAATATTTACAAAAACAAGACTTTCATCATTTAAATAGCCATGATTTAATGTTGATTATATTTAAGGAAGTCAAATAGAAACTGAGAAATCAAAACCTAATCATTTCAAATACCACAGAAGGTAAAATTCTTAAAACCTTCCAAACTTCAGAAAACCTTTTAACTTTTTTATATGAGATATTATTAATTTGATGTTGTTTTTCTCAAAATTTTGCTGAATTTTTTACTTTACAATTATTTAGTTTCCAATTTTTCCCAATCACAGTTACATTAAATTAATTCTGATGAATAAATTCTCCCTAGAGACTCACACAGTCTTTACTAATACTAATTCTTATAGGAAAACACAAAGCAGCTTTTTAAAAATAAGGAATTGACCTTTAAGTCACAAATTAATGTATTGTATAGGTGATTTTATAGGTGGTACTAGTGATAATAAGAGGCTAATTATGCTAAGTATATTGTTTATAAAGAACAGTTTATATAGCCATCTTATAGTGAAATATGCCTTCACTTGAAGACTTGCTCTATGAAAAGGTGATAGTTTCACATTAAATAATACTTAAATAAAATTGGATTTCTAGTCAGACCAACATATAGTCCACAAGCTGGATGGTCCTTGTCCTTCATTAATGAAGAAGAACAAAATGACATCACTATGTTAGAGACAGGTAACAGTGTGTCTCACTGGGGCAGATCAGATCAATATGATCTTGGAATGCTGTATCATAGGTTGGACATAAATAGTCCATGTGAATATCTGCGGTGCGTTCTCTACATTTGTGCATCTCATGCTTCCTTTTAGCTACTTCAGTTCTGCCTTGCTCAAAGAGAACAGCACCTTCTCTGATGAGGGCACACCATGCTAGGTGGTCCTGTGCCAATGTCTTCCATAATGCACAACCAATCCAAAAGTTCTTAAGAGAGAACTAGAAAGTATCTTTGCAAAGTTTTTTTTGACCCCCCCCCCCAATGTGGGCACTTGTCCTGTGTGAGTTCTCCATAAAATAGTATTTATGGCAAGCATATATTTGGCAAGTTGCTCTTTCTGTAGTATAGTTTGAATGTCTGGCAATTTAGATAGAGAAAGGACTTCAGTGTCAGGGATCTTATCCTGTCGGGTGATCTTCAGTATCTTCCTAAGACAATTTAAATGGAATGGATTCAATTTCCTAACATGACACTACTTGACTGCCCAGGTTTCACAGGCATATAGCAATGAGGTCAGCAAAATAGCTCTGCAGATAATCAGTTTAGTAATTAGTCTTACGCTTCTCTCCTACACTTTCTTTTTGAGCCTCCCAAATACTGAACTAGCTCTCATAATGCTAGTGTCAATCTCATTATCAATGTGGATCTCTCTGGAAAGTATATTGCCAAAATAAATTACTTGTCTTCAGTATTCAAAATTTCTCCATTTGTTGTAACCAATAGTTTCACATGGGAATATTGTGGTGCTGGCTGATGGAGCACCTGCGTTTTCTTGGTGTTAATTGTTAGATCAAAATGAGCACAAGGAGCAGAGAATCAATCCTTACTTTATTTCATCTCAGTTTCAGAAATTTCACTGAGTACAAACAGAAAAATCATGCACCAGCACTCCCTCCACTTTGGTCTTGGCTTGTAGCCTTTTCAAGGTGAAGAATTTACAAGCAGTGTGGTACCTGTTCATCTTCAGTCACGTTCTTCTTCAGTGAAGTTGTTTGATAGTATGGCTAAAAAACATCATGCTAAAAAAGCATAGGAGCAAGGACACAGACTTGTTTCACTCCAACGCTAAGAAATGAAGAGAACATTGTCCATTATCCAGATCCTAGGCAAGCACACCATCATGAGATTGACATAAAATACTGGTCCAGGAAACCAAATTTTGACATAATTTTTCAAAAACCCTCATGCCTGACAGTATCAAAGACCTTTCTTCAAACATATACAGGCTGCTCTTAGCATTTCTCCTAGAGTTGTTGCACAATAAGAAACATATCAATTTTTCCTCAATCCTTTCAGGTAGGTGACCATTTTCAAGGTGAAACATCAACCTATTAAGGAAGACTCTGGCAAGAATCTTTCAAGCATTGACCAAGAGAGAAACACATATTAACAGGGTTCTATTCCCTTTACCTTTATAGAGAAAGACAATGGAGGCATCCTTGAACTCCTGGGGTCAACCTCCTTATGCCATATAATCTAGAAAATTTCAGTCAGCTTTTATAAATCTCAAGTGAAACTCTCAAATACCAAGACTGGTTTGATGAAAATGATGAACATGATGAACATGGAAAATAAGACCTCTACTGGGTTTACCAGCAGCATAGTTAATCCATTTCTAAGAAGGCAACGTTTAATTCCATCAAAAGCAAAGTACAACCGAATCTTAGAGAGATGCAGGACTCTGGGCTCAGTAAGAAGGCAGCTGAAATTCAATTTTATGCAGACAGTAACAAACCAAAATGCTTTTATATGATGTCCTGAAGGCCATTTATGGGTCAAAGACATATGGTGCATCTCAATTACTCTGTTCTGATGAATTCACATTGATTATCAATAGGGACATGATCTTAGAGAGAGGGGCTGAACACTTCCATAGTATTCTTTTTTTAAATTTTAAATTTTCTTTTGCAAGGCAAGGGGGTTAAGTGACTTGCCCAAGGCCACACAGCTAGGTAATTATTATGTGTCTGAGGCTGGATTTGAACTCAGGTCCTCATGACCCCAGGGTCAGTGCTCTATCCACTGTGCTACCTAGCTCCCCCCACTTCCATAGTATTCTTAACAGACCATCATTAATGTAGAAGTCATTGACTGTTTACCTCAAGTTGAAGAAAATCAGTCCCTAACTGAAGTTCCAACTGAATAAGAGGTTTTGAATGCCATTAGTCTCCTTTCAAGTGGTAAAGTACCTGTTGCTGATTCTATTCTGATTGTCCATTGTTGCTGATTCTATTCCAATTGTCCATTGTTCTTCCAAAAAGTGACTGACATTTTCCAGGTTATATGACATGAAGGGGTTATACCTCAAGAATTTGAGGATGCCTTTATTGTCCATCTGTATAACAGTAAAGGGAATAGATTGTCCTGTGACAATCACAGGATTATTTCTCTTCTAGTCATTTCTGGTAAGATTCTTGCCAGAGTCCTTCTCAATAAACTGATCTTTCACCTAGGAGATGGTCACTGCCCTGAGAACAGTCACCAATGGAGTGAAGGATGTGTCCTTGCTCCCATACTTTTTAGCATGATATTTTCAGACATGTTATCTAAAGCCTTCACTGAGGATGAACATGGCCCCAACGTCAGCTACTACACGGATGGCAAATTCTATAACTTGAAAAGGCTACAAGCCAAGACCAAAGGGGAGGGAGTGTTGGTGTATGATCTTCTTTTTGCAGATGATTGTGCATTCAGTGCAGCCTCTGAAACTGAGATGCAACAAAGTATGGATAGATTCTCTACTTCTTGTGATAATTTTGCTCTTCTAGTTAACACCAAGAAAACACAGCTGATCCATCCCCCAGCACCACAACATTACAGTAAATGGAGAAGTTTTGAGCACTGTGGACAAGTTCACTTACCTTGCTAGTGTCCTTTCCAAGGAGGTACACATTAACAATGAGGCTGACACTCTCATTGCCAGAGCTGGCTCAGTATCTGGGAGGCTCCAAAAGAAAGTATGGGAGAGAAGAAATATTAGATTGAATACCAAAGTGAAGGTCTATAGAGCTGTTGTGCTGACTTCATTGCTGTAGGACTGTAAACCCCGAACAGTCTATCAATGTCAAGTCAGGAAACTAAGTTGCTTCCATTTAGATTATCTTAGGAAGATTCTGAAGATCACTTGGCAGTAGAAGATCCCCAGACACTGAGGTCCTTTCTAGAGCTAAACTGCCTAACATTACAGCATCACTACAGAGAGTGCAACTACAATGGCTGGACACATTGTTAGGATGCCAGACAAATGCTTGTCAAAAAAAGAACTATTTTATGGAGAACTCACACAGGGTAAGCACTTACAAAGAAGTTAGAAGAACTGATACTAAGATGCTTCAAAGGTCTCTTGAAGAATTTTAGAATTGCTTGTACAGCATGGAAGACACTGGCACAGGGTTGTCCAGCATGGTGAGCCTTCATTAAAGAGGGTGCTACACAATATGAAAAGACAGAACTCAAAGGAAACATGCCATCTGTAAAGTTTAGAGTACCCAAACCAGGTGTTCGCATGGACTATTTTTGCCCAACCTATGGTAGAGTGAGCTTGTATTGGTCTGATCAGCCATAGTTGGACACACTTTGGTTTGTCTCAAACATAGTGATGTCATTTAGGTCTTCCTCAATAATGAAGTTCAAGAACCAATCAACCAACCAAATTGTCAATGGCTATTGAACTGACTGATGACAGTCTGTTAAGAACAATATGGAAGTATTTCACCCAGCTCTCTAGTTCATGTCCCTATCACTATAAATGTGGCTCCATCAGCACTAAATAGTTGAAATCCACCAGAGGTGAGTGGCCTATAAATAACCTTCAGGATTGTATAAAAGCATTTTAGATTGTTATTATCCACATAAAACCGAATTTGATCTGTCTTCTTACTAATTTAAAAATTCTTTACTTATAAGGGGATTTAATGCTGTTTCCTTAGAAATGGATGATCTTTCCTGCTGGGGAAACCTGTGGAGTTCTTATTTTTCATTTAACAGCTTCACAATTTCCCTATTATTTTCATTAAAGCATTCTTGAGTGGATAGAGCATAGGCCCTTGGAATCAGGAGCATCTGAATTCAAATTTGACCTCAGACACTTAATAATTACCTAGCTGTGTGACCTTGGGGAAGTCACTTAACCACATTACCTTTCAAAAACTAAAAAAAAAGTTATCTTATTATTTAAAAAAAATAATTCCCTAGCTGTGTGTCCTTGGGCAAGTCACATAAATGTATTGCCTTAAATAAATTAAAAAAAAAGAAAATGAAGGACAAACATTATTATTATCCAGATCTAATTCTGCTAGAGCCTTGAGATTCTACTGAGGCTCCTTCCTGAACAAACTAAAAAACAAACTCTCCCAAGTGGATAATCCCTACCAAGTTATGTTCACTACCCCTACCAGTGATAAACTAAAAGGCTTCATTTATTGTGTTCATTCTTTCAGGTTAAAACATTCTTCACCTCTTGATTCCAGGGGTACTTCAATTACTAATCTCCAATATGAATTGGAGATAGTCTCCCCAATGACACTTCAATACTACAAGAAGAAACAAGACCTTAAGACCTAAGAACCATGGCTCCCTTTTTGGATTTTCTAGACATTGTTCCCCTACCCCCACCTGTCCCCCAATGAGGATATTCATTCTACTGTCTCCTTTTTTCAACTTCAGGGTGAATTAATTCATTTCTCCCCTGGACAAATTTATCTTTACACCTCTCTTTTTTTCACAACGACTCACTTTCTATTGCTCTCTAATCTCTATTTTCTATCAGCCCCACCAGTGTGACAATTTCTGACTTCCCAGCATTTAGTTTGGACCCTTGCTTTGGCTCAATCTTTAGTTAATCATACCAATTCTGACTTCGCAAAAAAAAATTGCTGACTCTGTCTCTTCCCCACTGTTTATCAAGTTGCCCTTCCAGCCTGCAGGTTAGTTTTCTCCAGTCGCATCCCTCATCTTCCGAGGGCTATTGTGGCAACCTCCCACGCCCCACTTGGGCAGCGAGGTGGGCAGGGGCCTTGGAGTCAGGGGGAATCGGGTGACCCTGGGGAAGGCACTTAACATTGGGCCACCTCTAGACGTCCTGATTCTTATTTGGCCACTGGATCCAGATGGCTCTGAAGGAGTAAGTGAGGCTGGTGACTTCTCAGGGCACCCCCTCACTCAAATCCAGTTCATGTGCTTGTCATGGCAACACCTCTCTGATGTCCTGGTCTTCTTCGTAAACGAAGGTCAAACATCACCACTCCCCAATTCACATGAATGACTCTCCATGAAGGGATCCCAAGGGTCAGTACCTTCTCTGCAATAGCTCCTGTAACTAAACCATTGATAGGTAGGTAAACAGACATGTAAAAAGTGTCCTTTTTTTTAAGGGGTTAGGGATCTCTTGCTAGAATAAAGCCAAGGGTTACTTTTTGATTTCAACATACTTGGTGAATCTTCTTTTCTTTCACTTCTTTGGACCCCAGGGACTGTTGTGTTCGGGGCTACTTGCAGAAAGGAATGCAAGCCATTAGCTTCAATTCACCCCTAGATCATTCTAGTGAAAACTACCTTTCACCTGTTGCCTACCTACACTCCTACTTGTCTCCCTTTCTTCTTAAATGCTTTCCCATATGGTTTCAGATTTCTTTCAACTGGCACTACTCTCTTCAAAGTTACCAATGATCTGTTCATTGACAACACAAATAAAATGTGTTAAAATATTGCATCAATATATTACAAAAATTATAGATTATGATCAAATAGTATTTATACCAGGAATGCAAGGGTAGTTTAATACAAGGTAAACTATCAATATCATTATTATATCAATATTAAAGTTAAAAATCATATGATTATATCAATAACTGCAGAATCTTGAGTGGATGAAAAATTTGGATTGAATGAAGCTCAAAAGAGGGGTTACTGAATGATGGTGGTAGAGGAAGAATCTGAAAGAAGATTTTTAGGAGAAAGAAGTTTTCCAATTTTTCTGCCATGTATGAGAGAAGGGCAACAGAGTGAGTGACTTTGCAAGTAGTAATAGAAAGGGTGATAGGGAAACGATGTCATCAGGAAGGAGTCAGGTTTCAGTGAAAGCCAGAAGATGGAGGGATTGGGAACAGAAAAAAATTTAAGATGAAGGCAAGCATATTAACTATGGAGCAGGAATATACCTAGCCAGAAATGATGGACATCCATGACCTATCCATGAGACTGATTTCTAATGGGATGTAACTGGCTTTAACTCCACTGGAGAGAAAGACTCTAATAACTCTCAGGAATTTTGACTCTATTCAACAGAATATACTGAACTAGAAGGGACAGACACTCAGAATTTTCTTTGACTTAGATAGAATGATCTTAAAACAATATACTACCTCCCTAAAAAGGGGGACAGGAAAGAGATGGGAGGAGGGAGGGGATTGACTGGGACAAATCTCTTTACACTCAGGGGTACAAAAAGCCTATGGTAATAGAGGGGAAGAAGGGAGCAGAGGAGAAACACCTGAATCTTCTCATCAGACTTGGCTTAAAGTCAACCTACACATACTCAGTTAACTTATAAAACATCTAACCTTTCAAGAAGTAAAAGGGGAAAAGAGGAGGGGGGACAGAGAAAGGGAAGGGGAGTGGAGGAAATAAGGGGAAATAACAAAAGGAAGGGAAGGGAACAGGAAAAGGGGAAAGAAAGGGGAGGGTGTGATATAGGAAGGCAAACACACTGAACGGGGTGGTATTCAAAAACAAAATACTGGGGGAATATGGATAAACGGGGGGGTAAAGGGGGGGAAATACAAACAGAGGGAAGATAGCACAGAGAGCAATAAAGAATTAGTAATAATAACCTTGAATGTGAATGGGATGAACTCTCCCTTAAAACGTAAGCAAATAGCAGAGTGGATTAAAAACCAGAATCCTACAATATGCTGCTTACAAGAAACTCATTTGAAGCAGAGAGATACATATAGAGTAAAGGTAAAAGGTTGGAGTAAAATATATTTTGCTTCAGCTGAAGTAAAAAAATCAGAGGTAGCAATCCTTATCTCAGAAAAAGCAGCAGCAAAAATAGATAGCGTTAAAAGAGATAAGGAAGGAAACTTTATCCTCCTAAAAGGTACCATAGACAATAAAGTCATTTCAATATTGAATATATATGCACCCAGTGGGACAACACCCAAATTCTTAGAGGAGAAGCTGAAAGAATTATAGGAAGACATAGACAGCAAAACTCTACTAGTAGGAGACCTCAACCTTCCGCTATCAGATCTAGATAAATCAAATCATAAAACAAACAAGAAAGAAATTAGGGAGGTAAATAGATTGTTAGAAAAATTAGATATGGTAGACTTATGGAGGAAACTGAATGGGGATAGGAAGGAATATACCTTTTTCTCAGCAGTACATGGAACTTATACAAAAGTTGACCATGTACTAGGCCATAAAAACCTAATGATCAACTGCAGAAAGGCAGAAATAGTGAATACATCTTTCTCAGATCACAATGCAATAAAAGTCATATGGAATACTGGGCCAAGGAGATATAGACCCAGAGCAAATTGGAAACTGAATAACCTCATCTTAAAAAATGAGTGGACCAAAATACAAATTATAGAAAGAATTAACCATTTTATCCTAGAAAATGATAATAATGAAACAACATACCAAAACCTATGGGATTCATTCAAAGCAACTCTCAGGGGATATATTATAGCTCTAAATGCTTATATGAATAAATTGGAGAAAGAGGAAATCAATGAACTAAACATGCAACTAAAAAAATTAGAGAAAGAACAAATCAAAAATCCCCAATCAAATACCAAATTAGAAATTTTAAAAATCAAAGGAGAAATTAATAAAATTGAAAGCAAAAAAACTATTGAATTAATAAATAAAACCAAAAGTTGGTATTATGAAAAAAGCAATAAAACCTCTGGTTGATAAACCTCTGGTCAATTTGATTAAAAAAAAGGAAGAAAAAAACCAAATCGCTAGTATTATGAATGAAAAAGGTGAACTCACCACCAATGAGGAGGAAATTAAAGTAATAATTCGAAATTATTTTGCCCAACTTTATGCCAATAAATTTGATAATCTAAGTGTAATGGATGAATATTTACAAAAATATGAATTGCCCAGGTTAAATGAAGAAGAGATTAAATACCTGAACAACTCTATCTCAGAAACAGAAATTCAACAAGCCATTAGTGAACTCCCTAAAAAAAACTCTTCAGGGCCTGATGGATTCACAAGTGAATTCTACCAAACATTTAAGGAACAATTGGTTCCAATCCTATATAAAGTCTTTGGAAAACAGGGAAAGATGGAACTCTGCCTGGCTCTTTCTATGAAACCAATATGGTACTGCTACCTAAACCAGGAAGAGTTACAACAGAGAAAGAAAATTATAGACCTATTTCCCTGATGAATATAGATGCAAAAATCCCAAATAAAATCTTAGCAAAACGACTACAACAAGTCATCACTAGGATAATACATTATGATCAAATAGGATTTATTCCAGGAATGCAGGGTTGGTTCAATATTAGGAAAACTGTTAGTATATTCAATTATATCAATAACAAACCTATCAGAAACCATATGATCATATCAATAGATGCTGAATAAGCTTTTGACAAGATACAGCATCCATTCCTATTAAAAACACTAGAGAGTGTAGGAATAAATGGACTGTTCCTTAAAATAATTAGCAGTATCTATCTGAAACCATCAACAAGCATTATACTCAATGGGGAGAGGCTAGAGGCATTCCCAATAAGATCAGGGGTTAAACAAGGGTGCCCATTATCACCACTACTATTCAATATTGTATTAGAAATGTTAGCATCAGCAATTAGAGAAGAAAAAGAAATTAAAGGAATTAGAATTGGGAAGCAAGAGACAAAACTCTCACTATTCACAGATGACATTGATGGTCTACCTAGAGAATCCCAAGAAATCATCTAAAAAACTACTGGAAACAATTAGCAATTTTAGCAAAGTTGCAGGTTATAAAATAAACCCCCATAAATCCTCAACTTTCCTATATATGTCTAGCAAGAAACAGCAGGAAGAGCTAGAAAGAGAAATTCCATTCAAAATAACCTCAGACAGTGTATAATACTTGTGAGTCTATTTTCCAAGACAGACTCAGAATCTTTTTGAAAACAATTATAAAACACTTCTCACACAAATTAAATCAGATTTAAATAACTGGGCAAATATCAACTGCTCATGGATAGGGAGAGCTAATATAATAAAAATGACAATTCTACCAAAACTAAACTATCTGTTTAGTGACCTACCAATCAAAATTCCAAAAAATTACTTTAATGAGCTAGAAAAAATTGTAAGTAAATTCATATGGAGAAATAAAAAGTCAAGAATTGCCAGGAGTTTAATGAAAAAAAATGCAAACGAAGGTAGCTTAGCACTACCTGATCTAAAATTATATTATAAAGCATCAGTCATCAAAACTGTTTGATATTGGCTAAGAAATAGAGTGGTGGACCAGTGGAATAGACTAGGTGTAAAAGCAGGAGAGTATTATAGTAATCTGCTGTTTGATAAACCCAAAGAGTCAGGCCACTAGGATAAAAACTCCTTCTTTGATGAAAACTGCTGGGATAATTGGAAGTTAGTATGGAAGAAACTTAGATTAGACCAACACTTCACACCCTTTACCAAGATAAGATCCAAACGGTTACAGGACATAGACATAATAAACAATACTATAAGCAAATTAGAAGATCAAGGACTAGTCTACCTGTCAGATCTATGGAAAGGGGAACAGTTTATGACTAAGGAAGAGTTGGAGAACATCACTAAAAACCAATTAGATGATTTCGATTACATTAAATTAAAAAGTTTTTGCACAGATAAAACCAATGTAATCAAGATCAAAAGAAAATTAGTAAATTGGGAAACAATCTTTACAACTAATGATTCTGACAAA
Organism: Macrotis lagotis; assembly: GCF_037893015.1. Taxonomy (NCBI): domain Eukaryota; kingdom Metazoa; phylum Chordata; class Mammalia; order Peramelemorphia; family Peramelidae; genus Macrotis; species Macrotis lagotis. Next base: position 623,650,858 of record NC_133666.1, on the reverse strand, counting down.
GGACTCATTTCTAAAATATACAGAGAACTGAGTCATATTTTTAAAACAAAAAGCCATTCCCCAATTGACAAATGGTCAAAGGATATACAAAAGCAATTTACAGATGAGGAGATTAAAGCAATTCATAGCCATATGAAAAAATGCTCTAAATCATTAATTATTAGAGAAATGCAAATTAAAACTTTGCTGAGGTACCACCTCACACCTCTCAGATTGGCCAGTATGACCAGGAAGGATAATTATCATTGTTGGAAGGGATGTGGGAAATCTGGGACACTATTACACTGTTGGTGGAGCTGTGAACTCATCCAACCCTTCTGGAGAGCTATTTGGAACTATGTCCAAAGGGCAACAAAAATGTGCATACCCTTTGACCCAGCAATACCACTACTGGGTCTATACCCTGAAGAGATGAGGAAAAAGGGTAAAAACATTACTTGTACAAAAATATTTCTAGCAGCCCTGTTTGTGGTGGCAAAGAATTAGAAATCCAGTAAATGTCCTTCAATTGGGGAATGGTTTAGCAAACTGTGGTATATGTATGTCATGGAACACTACTGTTCTATTAGAAACTAGGAGGGATGGGATTTCAGGGAAACCTGGAGGGATTTGCATGAACTGATGCTGAGTGAGATGAGCAGAACCAGCAAAACACTGTACACCCTAACAGCAACATGGGAGTGATGTTCAACCTTGATGGACTTGCTCATTCCATCAGTGCAACAATTGGGAACAATTTTTGGCTGTCTGCAAAGGAGAGTACCATCTGTATCCAGATAAGGAGCTGTGGAGTATGAACATAGTACAAGGACTATTCCCTTTAATTCAGAAAAAAAAACCCCAGATATCTTATTGTCTGATCTGGTTACCTCTGAGAATTCTGTTCTCTTTAAGGATATGATTTCTCTCTCATCACACCCAATTTGGATCAAGGTACAACATGGAAACAAAGAAAAGACTGACGGAGTGCTATCTGTGGGGTGGGGGTGGGGGTAGGGAAGCAAGATTGGGGGAAAACTGTAAAACTCAAATAATATCTTTAATAAAAATTAAAAAAAAAGAAAGCAAGATCAACCACCTCACGCTTTTGTAATGGAATTGAAGGAAGATTCCCACGAAGTTCATTCCACAACTCATCTATAGGATGTTGTGCCCATGGTTGTTTAGCTTTTACCAGTACGAGTTGGTATTTTTGGCGTTTTAGGATAACTATTGCGCGACCATGATGCCGAGAAGTTAAAGTGTCAGTGAGTATGGTATTAGGATAAGAAATGTGGTAAGGTTGAAGTCCCCCATGTTGTTGATCATGTTTTTCAATAGATGTGTTTTCGGTATGACAAAGGAGGAAAGCATAGTCGGGAGGAAGTTAAAATCAGGGTTGTGGCACAGCAGAAATTAAGACCCAGGGCTGTGGCGCAGCAAACATTGAGAAAGGAGGAGGTGTTTAGGCCACACCCACAGGCAGAGACAGATGAGGAAGAAGTCTCCACCTCTCAGTCCTCCATGACTCTGAAACACCGAGCCAGTTTCACTTTTGGCTCTTCTAGGGGCCCTGCTCCAGAAAGTCTCATAGCACACAGTCTTAAAGTGGCTGCTGAAGAAGGGGAAATTGTAGATTGGGAAGATTGGGGTATTACTCCAACTCTTTGACCTGTTTTTGATGATGGCCAGGGTGACAATTGCCGTCAGGAGCCAGTTCCTTTTAAAGTATTGAAAAAACTCAAGGAAGCTGTTGCCAAGTACGGCCCCTCTTCACCATATGTGAAACATTTATTAACTAATGCCACTGCTGCATGGCCCTGGATCCCTTATGATTGGCAAGAGGTTGCTGGTGCAGTGCTCACCCCAGGACAAGCAGTCACTTGTACTGCCCTTGTAAAGAAAGAGGCAGAACAGTATATAGAGGAGAGAGGTATCACCAACCCTGATGAAGCTTATGAAATGATTACAGGGACAGGAAGATGGAAAAGACCTAGAGACCAAATACATTTACAGCCTATGGTATTTGCAGCTATTCAACTTTGCCATGTCAGAGCCTTTGGGAAGCTAGAAGCCCAAGGGGCAGAAAGGGAGAAACTTATTGGTCTTAAACAACGAGCCAATGAAACCCCTACAGATTTTATCAGCAGGGTACAAGAAACAGTCGTACGTATTTTAGGACACACAACTGGTTCCAAACTGCTTATTCCGCAGTTGGTGAAAGAGGGTCTTCGCCCTGAATATCAACAGCTCTTGGCTGGTTTGGGCACCAAGCCCTCAATAAGTGATATAATCGAGCGCCTCTTAGAGGTCCCCCCTAAAAGTAGAGAACACCAAGCCATGGCAATAGCAATGGCTCAGGGGATTAGTGAAGGCCTTAAACAACGAAAGGGCATTTGTTTTAATTGTGGAAAAAAGGGGCATTTTAAGGCACAGTGTCGTGCAGGTCAAAAGAGTGGCAGTAAACAGCCCACCTGCTATTTCTGTGGAAAAGTCGGACAAATGGCAAGGTTCTGTAGATCTAAGAAAACATTGGTTCCGGGAAACGGGAGAAGGGGCCCTCCCTGTGGGGGCCCGGACACCAGAGCCTATCCGATTACAGTAGCTTCAGAGATGCCCATGGGGCCAGACCCGGAACCAAAAGGGTTTGCAGGAGCGATATCAGAGGGAACTATAGAACGAAAGGATCTAGGTCAAGCTATTCTAACAGTTGCTGAGCAGGGAAAGGAAGAGGATTCATTAATAATCACCCCCTGGAGTACTGCCTCTATAGAAGTGGTCCCGGTCACATTTCCCCGACTAGTAGTGGGCGCTACAGGATAGTCTCCTGTACTTGTCCACACCCAACTACTGCTATCTGGTGACACTACTGTGTACCTTACCAACCCACACTGCTACCCAGTAACCCTTCCCTCTGGCATGGCTATTGGCCGAGGAATATCTTTGCCATGGATTGAGAGTGAGAGTGTCCCACAAATAAGTTGGTGCACTGAAGTCAGATTACAACGGCCTATTATACAGATAAATATAGAAGGCAAATTAGTGTCAGGAATGATTGACACTGGAGCTGATGTGTCCATTATTGATTCAGTACAGTGGGACCCCTCTTGGCCGCTTATGTCATCTACCACCCCTATTTTGGGGGTGGGAGGCCGTCAAGGGGCTAGAAAAGCAGAGCGTCATTTGAGATGGAGTTATGAAGGACAAAGTGGTTTATTCGTCCCTTAAAGATTAGGGGACTAGGCTCTGTCCTGTGGGGTAGAGATTTGTTACATCAGTAACAATTGTATCTTACCACCCCTGAACATTTGGCAACAAACTCCTAGGGGCTACTGTTATGGTGAGCTGCTCAAAGATTACTTGGAGTAGTGATAACCCTGTGTGGGTGGAACAGTGGCCCCTTTCTATGGAGAAGCTCACCGCATTAAAAGATATAGTTAAGGAATTATTGTTACAACACAGAATTGAGCCTACCACCAGCCCTTATAATTCTCCAGTATTTGTAATAAAAAAGAAAGCTGGCACCCAACGTGGGGCAAAGGGAATTTCTGCCTGGCCTCCCTTAATAGGGAGAAGAGCTGGACTTCCTCAGATTAATTTGAGATTAATCTGGGACGAAGTTATGGGGCAGGGAATGGGTTTTCCCCTGATTAGACCTGAAGACCAGGGAAAGGTATGTATCCAGGCGAAGGCTCGGGATAGGTCCCCCAGCACACATTCAGGTCCTGATTGTAGTCTCGGCCCCCATAGAACAGGGACCCCCCCATCAACCCCATGGCAGAGGGGTGCACCTGTGGTCATTCATAGGCCAGGAGAGCAGTCAGAGCCTCACATAATGAGGTCCTCATTGGGGTGTCCCAAAATAACTCAAAAGCTCAGAAGCACCCCAAAACCAGGCATAGGCTGGGTAAATGAATAAAGAGAAAAAAAGGAACCTGACCAATGACAAACACTTTATTTATGATCCCAAGGAGGATCAAAATACTCTGAGGATGAGGAAGTACAAGCTTCTGCATCTAAAGACTCCAAGAAAAATAGAAGTTGGACTCAGGCTACAACAGAGTTCAAAAAAGATTTTGAAAATCAAGTAAGGGAGATAGAAGAAAAATTGGGAAAAGAAATGAGAGAAATGTAGGAAAAACATGAAAATGAAGTGAGCAGCTTAGTCAAGGAGATCCAAAAAATGTGGAAGAAAATAACATGCTAAAAACCAGCTTAGGTCAAATGGATAAAATAGTTCAAAAAGTTATTGAGAAGAGGAATGATTTAAAAAGCAGAATTGGTCAGATGGAAAAGGAGATAAGAAAGCTCTCAGAAGAAAAAAAAATCCTTCAGATGTAGAATGGAGCTAAAGGAACCTGATGACTCAAGAAATCAAGATGAAATACCTCGACAACAAAAGAATGAAAAATAAGAAGAAAATGTGAAACTTCTCATTGAAAAAACAACTGATCTGGAAAACAGATTCAGGAAAAGGTATTTTAAAAATTATTGGGATACCTGAAAATCATGATCAGGAAAAGACCCTTGACCTCATTTTTAAAGATTTCCTACAGGAAAATTGCCCTGATATCCTAGAAGCAGAGAGCCAAATAGAAATTGAGAGAATCCACCCATCTTCCTTGGAAAGAGATCCAACCCCCCACCCCCACCCCCCAGGAATATTATAACAAAGTTCCAGAACTCCCAAGTCAAAGAGAAAATATTACAAGTAGGAAGAAGGAGCTACAGTCAGGATCACACAGGACTTAGCAGCTTCAACATTAAGGGCTCATAGGGCTTGGAATATAATATTCTGGTGTTGTGGCTTGCTTCCTTAGTGCCCACAGAGGTGACCTCCCTCCAGGAGGGGAGCTGAGAATAAGGAGTAAAGCCACTACTGCCTTATGCCTACAGGTCAATTTTATTATTGCTTAGCTATTACATATATACTGTTAGGTCTCCCAGGGTAGAACAAAGAATAATGAGGTAATTGTGAGGGTTACAAGCAGTGTGTACGAGCAGCATCTTGCATTACAGGATAGGGGGGTACATTAGGGAGGAGATGATAAGGCACAGCTGTGTCTAGTGCCCTTGGTCAGTGGGGCGGAATGTCCAGCTCCCAAGGACTCTGGCTCCCAAGGACTTTAGCTCACCCTATCTCTCAGGGCTGCAAGCCAGCTCCTGAGACTGTCCAGGTGGTGGTTTACTTGGAGATGATTTGTATCATGACTGTTAGAATAGCCTGTGTACTCACATTCTGGAAGATAAAAGAGCTCGTAATGCAACCAAGAATCAACTACCCAGAAAAACTGAACATCCTCTTCCAGGAGGAAAGATGGACTTTCAATGAAATAGGGGAATTTCAAATGTTCTTGTTAAAATGACCAGAGCGGAACAAAAAGTTTTACATTCAAGTATAGGTCTCAGGTGAAGCATAGAGAGTGGAGCAGAAAGGTAAATTATGAGGGACTTAATGATGATGAACTGCATGTATTCCTGTATAGAAAAATGATACTGATAATACTCATATGAACCTTCCCATTTAATACAGTGGGTAGAAGGAGCTTTTATAGATGAAGCACAGGAAAGAGCTGAATTTGAAGATATAATATATTGTAAAAAATGGAGTCAATGGCTAAAAGGGAAATGTATGGGGAGTAAGAGAACGGAGAGGTGGAAAAGGCTAAGATATCTTATATAAAAGATATATTTTTTGCAATGATATGGAAGGAGGAAGGTGAGGGGGAATGAGGGAACCTTCACTCTCATCAGAAATGGTTCAGACAGGAAACAGCATATATACTCAATAGGGTATAGACATCTAGGGTAAAAAAAAGAGAGAAGGGGGACAGGAGGAAATGGGGGGATGTGGCTGATAGAGGAGAGGTTAGATGATAGGAGAGGATAATCAGATATAACATATTTTCTTTTTTACTTTTTGCAAGGTGTTGGGATTGGGTGGCCTGTCTGGGACCATGGGGCCAGGTGGTTGCTGAATCTCTGGGGTGGTATGTGGGCTTGGGGCCTCTTGGCCCCAGGGCTGGTGCTCTGTCTCTGATACTACTTGGCTGCCCCACAGCACATTTTTGAAGAGGGACAGAGTGAAAGGAGAGGAAGAATATGATAGATGGTAGTGGGGGAGGAATGAATGGAGGGAATTAGAATCAGCAACAGCAACTGTGGAAAAACATGGAAGTAACTTCTGTGATGCACTTATGATAAAGACTATGATTCAGCTGAGACAGAGTTGATGGTATCAGAACACAGAAACATTTTTTTCTCTTACTTTATTTCTCATGAGGTTCTATATTTTTGTGGGGGAGTGGGTATTATGTTTACTCTTAAACAAGGATTTTTTAGTAATATATAAAGTCATATTAACCAAAAAGAAAAAAAAAGAATCCAGGAGGGATGGGAATTCAGGGAAACATGGAGGGATTTACATGAACTGGTGCTGAGTGGGATGAGCAGAACCAGGAGAACATTGTGCACCCTAACGGCAACATGGGGATGACCATCATCCTTGATGGACTTGCTCATTCCATCAGTGCAACAATCAGGGAGAATTTTGGGCCATCTGCAATGGAGAATACCATCTGTTTCCAGAGAGGGAGTTGTGGAGTTTGAACAAAGACCAAAGACTATTACCTTCAATTTAGAAAAAAAAATGTTCTTATAATGTCATTTTGTTATCCCTTATACTTTATTTAAATGAAATCTTTCAAAAGATTAAAAAAAAGAAACATGCATGGTTTACAGATGGGTCTACTAAGTATGTAGGTCAGTTGAGGCTTTGGAAAGCAGTAGCATGAAGCTAGCATGCTTCTGGAGTTTTCCCTACCAAAGCTAGATGAAACCTTCCAACAAGAAAAAGAGAAGATCCAAAGAAGTTTTCAGGGGTAACCCTAGTGGAGGATTTTAAGTGAAGGTCTGTCACTTTGGGGGAAAAGAGTAAGTAAAGCCAGCTAGGCAAGGAGATTGAGAAATCCAGGGGGAGGCTTTTAGACACAATTCAGTCCAGTTCACAATAGCCTGACAACAGCATAGGTCCAGGTAGCTAGATAGTAAGCCAGCAGGGCAGGTCCCAAAGTCTGAACCCTGGGAACACCAGGGCAAAAGACAGGATTGGGTTGGGAACAAATCACTACTAAAGTCAGAACCTGGACACAAAGGAAGAAATTAAACTCTGCAAAGGCAAGACCTGTACTGCATAGGCAACTGTTTGGCCAACAACAAGCCAGGGATCAGATCCCAAACCCAGAATTGAAAAGCTTGGATATATTCTTCATTTACTCCAGGAACAGAGCTAAAATAACAGAGATGAGCAAAAAAGCCAAAAGAGCACTCACTATAGATAACTACTTTTCAGATAAAGATGATAACAATACCATGTTGGAAGAAGAAATCAATGAAAAAGTCACTCATAGGGGAAGTCTTTTTTTTAAATTAAATATTTTATTTATTTTGAGTTTTACAATTTCCCCCCTAATCTCCACAGAAGGCAATTTGTCAGTCTTTACATTTTTTCTATGGTATACATTGATCAAAATTGAGTGTGATGAGAGAGAAATCATATCCTTAAGGAAGAAACATAAAGTATAAGAGATAGCAAGATCAGACAATAAGATATCAGTTTTTTTTCTAAATTAAAGATAATTGACCCTCCTGTCTGCCCTGCTGCCTGGATGCTCCCCAAAGGCTTCTTCTGTCCTGACAGATTTGTTTGGTCTCTGGGACTGAGCTATTCCCTGACCTCTCTATACAATTCCATCCTGTCTCTTTCTGGGTTTTTGACAGGTTCTCTTGCATACCTGAAATGCATTCCCTCCTTACCTATTCCTGTTAGAAAATCTAATTCTTTCCAACCAAGTGTCTTAAGAAGTTTTTCCTGATCTTTCCCGACATTAAAAAGGGAGGCAGCCTTGTAGAATGACAGAATCAAGAAGCCATTGATTCAAGTCAGATGTGTGACCCATATTGGTTTTGTGACTGAGAAAAGTCTTTTAACTCCTTAGTCTTGGCAACTTTCTACGAGTTACAGTTGCAAAGTAGGAAATCAATCTACAATGGTGGAAGGATTTCCTCACTGAGAGTACTTAGATCAATAAAATCATAAGCCCAAATCCCTTTTCCCCTAAGTCCACTATGTGTGTATATGATCCTTCCCTGAAGAAGATGATGATGTTTGTTCTTTATTCTCAAAGGGTGATGTTATACAAAGCAAGTGAATTGGATCTGTGTGACAGGGACCATGACACCAGCCTATCTCACTTCCCCCTCAGAGTCATCTGGGTCCAGTACTCAGATATGGATCAGGAAGAGAGATGGCCCTGGATGAGAGTCAATCAGGTTTAAATGCCAAGAGTCTGAGGTCAAATTTGAACTCAGATCTTTCTGTCTCTAGGTCTGGTGCTCTATTCACTATATCATCTAACTGTTGCTTCCATAGACTGAAAGCAAAGACTAATTCTTTTTTGTTTTCAAATTACCAGTGTCTACGTCCAGTGTTTGGCACACAATAGGAGTTTAATAATTGTTTTCTGACTGATTGACTTTATTTGATACTGACTAAACCCTCTTCAAGTTCAATTAAAAACAATTATTAATTGTCTGTTATCTGCCAAGTGCCATTCTAGGCCTTGGAAATGTAGAGATGGAAAAACAAAAGCACAGTTTCAAGGAACTTAACTAAAGAGGACAAAATAGAATTACAATAAATATTTTATAAGATAGGAAGTGAAAGAGACTACACCAAAAGAGAGATAAAAAGCACTCTAAGAAAATTGGAGGAAGAAGAAGAGGAGTAGGAAAATAAAGAGGAGGAAGAAGAGCAGAATGAGAATGACCTGGACTAGAAAGAGGGGGAGACCTATACATGAATGGATGAGGAAAAGCTTTAGGGAGGAGAATAGAGACTGGGCTTTTAAAGAAGAGAGGAACTTTGACAGGAAGCAGTAAGGAAGGAATGTTTCCAGGCATGGGGGAAGGAGAGCAGCATGAGTCACTTCACAGAACCCAAGGAAGGCAAGAAGAGAATAGGAGACAACTAATAGTTCATTTGGGTTGGAAAGTAAAGTTTGAAAGAAGCAATATTATGAAATAAGTCAGATAAGGTGGGCAAAAACGCAATTCTGGAGAGTTTTAAATACTGGGTTAAGGCATTTCTAAACTATAGGGTGTCTGGGGACCCTTGGAATTGTTTTTCAAGAGAACATATCTCAGGAACTAAGGAACTGGTTTGTTTTTTTTAGGTTTTTGCGAGGCAAATGGGGTTAAGTGGCTTGCCCAAGGCCACACAGCTAGGTAATTATAAAGTGTCTGAGGCTGGTTTTGAACTCAGGTACTCCTGACTCCAAGGCTGGTGCTTTATCCACTACACCACCTAGCAGACCCTAAGGAATTGTTTTTTAAAAGAATGCTTTCATTACTATTTCAATACAATTGATTTACTTAATTAATTTATGCACTTAATATTGAGGGTAGGTCCACGAGCTTCCTCAGACTGCTGCCAGAGAGGTCTGGACACAAAAGCAGCTTAGAAACCTTGCTATGTGTCCTTTGTGCCAGAGAGAGTTCCCTCCTCCCCCATGTCCCATTGCCAAGGCCAGGCATGTTACAGGAACTAGACATTGGTCATACTGGGATGAGGGGACTGTGAGTCAGGATGATGCAATTAACCATCTCAGAGCTTCAGTGTGTCAAGAATCAAACTCACTCAAGGCAAGAGTTGATATTTCTAAGCTGCTAAAAATAAAATAGGATTTCTTTGTGAACTTCTGGGTCAGGGATATTCTTAATAATTTGGGTCTTGTGTCTCTGACAAAATCTCTCTGGGAAGGGAAGATGTGTTCTATGGATATGACAGAATAGGACTCACAAGGAGATGTCAGTGAGCCTGTAGGACCAGCTTCATGTCAAACAGCCCTCATCATTTTGACTGAGGAAGTGGTATTTGTTATATAAAACAATCAATAAGCTAAGTTATCTATACTCCAATGTGCCAATATCAGGCTTCTGGAACATCCAGTTGTTGCTAACTAGAGGTCATGAGAGACATCTGGGTAAATAAAAGCATCTTGGGCCTACCTTAGTTTTGGGAAGAATTTGTCATTCATTGCTTTTGAGCGTTAGGGGGTTTGTGTGCTTTTATTTGGTTTATTTTATTGGTTCTTCATTGCAAAGTTTTTATTTCAAAATTACTTTCATTTCTAAAAATGTTCAATTCCCTCTCCTACCGAGAAAACTATCCATTATAATGAAAGTAGAAAAGAAAGTAGATAGGATAGGGGGGATTTCCTTCAGTAAAGCCAAGGGAACCATTAACTATCTTAACAGTATAGTGGATATTTCATTTCTATTATCCCCTACCACAGCAGAAAAGGGAGGAAGTGAGCACTGGAATTTGTCATAGGATTAAAATGTAAACTTCTTGAGGACAGATTCTCTCTCTCTCTCTCTCTCTCTCTCTCTCTCTCTCTCTCTCTCTCTCTCTTTCAACTTTGTGTCCATTTCTGTTTCTTTATATCCCCAGTGTCAAGCATAGTGTCAGTCACATAATGCTTTTGTCCAGAAATTCTGAGGGTCTTCCAGACTGATTCTTTTGACTAGATTAAAGAGACCATTTTTTGCCTTGTTTCTTACCTAGCCATCATCTCTGAATGGCCATTCCCTCAGACAAATTGAGACCTGGGAAAGACCTTAGCTTAAAAAGGCCAAGGTCCCCCCTCAGGGCTATCTCCAGTCACCTTGATCCATAACTGGTTATTGGACCCAGATGACTCCAGAGGAGAAAATGAGACTGGTAAATGAACATAGGCCCCCTAACTATCATCCAATTCATTTGCATGACATAGCATCACTTCTTTGAGAACAAAGGAAAACAACAACAAGGCATTTAGTAAATGTTTATTAAATTGAACTTTAAGGTAAACATTTACAGAGTTGAAATGTCATCCCAAACATCATCTAATTCAACCCCTTCAGTTTAAATAAGGAAACTTATGTCCAGAGACAATAGAGGACTTGTTTAAAGTCACACAAGTAGTAAGGAACAGAATAAAGATTTGAACTCAGATCCTCTGATGCTAAACCAATAATTCTGTTCCTCCATGATGCTGCCTCTCTCTGCGAGGTTGCCATCACTCAGCATTCAGTAAGAGAGGTCTGGGAAGAGAGAGAGAGAGAGATGGGAAGAAGACCAATTGGCAGAGTTAGAAGCAGTCAGTGGGGATGGAGATAATGAGGAGGCCAAGAAGGGTTGGAGGATGCATTTAGGGTATTTATCTCAGTAGTGGTCACCTCATTCACACCACAAAGTTTAGGAGACTTGGTCATGGTGATGGAAGACCTCCCTCTGGGTTCACAGCATGCTAGACTCAGAGGCCAGAAGACTGGCTCAAATGTTTCCTCTGACACTTTTTAGCTGTGTGACCCTGGGCAAATTACCATAATCTCTCTGAGCCTCAGTTGTCCATCTATAAAGTGGTAATAATAATAATAATAATAATAATAATAATAATAATAATAAATAGTGAAGGATTGCTGTGAGACTCAAATGAAATGAAAGTACTTTGCAGATTTTAAATGTCAGTGATTATAATAAAATCAAAACAAGATATTTTTCACTGCCTAACTTCCAGAGTTGTTGAGAGAAAAAGCACTTTCTAAAGCTATGAAGCCCTCAGCTTTTCCCTGAAGAGGAGATACCTTCCTTTTTTCCTAGGAGGAAAGTATAGATAGAGAATAAAGCAACACAAACATATAGACATGCACACACACAGAGAGGTAAAACATGCATACATACATTCATTGACACATGCATGCACATGTAGTTATGCATATGTGTATATTCTCAAATACAATTGCTTTGCTGGTTAGTTTTGCTGAACCTCCTTTTTATCTTTTTATTATTTGTTTCAAGGGATGAATTATTGAGTAGAGTGGGGAGACTACTTGAAAATAAAAAATGCTATAAAAACTAAAGATTTCAATAAAATAAAAATCATAAAATTCTTAAAGCTCTACATGAGGTTTTACTTCAGAATGACATTTTTTGTGATCTATGTGATCTATGATTTCACTGTTGGCAAAGGGTGGGTCCCTCCATCAGTACCTATCGAAGTCCCTCTATGACTTTGAATTACTTAACGTGATAAATTTATAATCCTGCTGCCAATCAGTGGCTGAGCATCTTTAGACTGAAGCATACTGGTCCTTGGATAACAAACAAGCTGACAGTATATCCTAGGACATGTTTCTTTAAACTTTCAGCTTAATACTAGTTTCCAGAGCATATGTGCTATAGGATTAGCTTTTAAGAGCCAAGGGTCATTACCAGGCTAAAATGAGGCCTTCATCAAGGCCTTGATGAAGAACTTTTGGTAAAGGGCTAGGTAAAGATAGGCTTGTGCTTTCATTGGTATAAAGAATTTCTAGTGAGAAAAATTATAATGATGGTAAAACTAATGATGATGATGATGGTGAAACCAATAATGGTTAATATTTACATAGGTCTTAAAAAACCTTTTCATAGATTATCTTATTTGATCCTTATAAAAGCTGCGTGAAAGAGGCATTCTTATCCTCCTTTTCCAGAAGATGAAACGGAGGCTGATGGAAGTTTAATGACTTCATCAAAGGCACACAACCTTTATGTATTCAAATCACTTGGACTTGAAGACCATCTTTCAATCCACTATGATGCCTTGCCTCACAATGTTTCTATCTTTTTTTGTTTTGTTTTGTTTTGGTTGTATTTTATTTTTGTTGTAGAAACTATGCAGGACTTTCAAGAAAAGAGTGACAAGGATTAACTTTTGGATCCTGAACAATTGGCAGGAACCCAGGGGAGGGGAGTGTCCCATCAAGTTGACTTTGCAACCACTGATAAGAGCAGGGTTGCACTTACAATCCTGATTCCCAGGACAAGATGTAGTGTGGAATACTGCTTGATTTATATAAAGCTATGTTTGCCCTCTAGGGATGTTGGTATCAATAAAAAAGAGGAGAGCAGCTTGAGAAGGAGCTCTTCTGAAAATCAACAAATTAAGAAGTCAGTTATCTGGCAGGTCCCTATTTAATCAAAAGTCTTGCTAACTGGAAACTAGAGAATCAGCATGTAGTGTTGAGGATCGGAAGTTGACCTTGGAGTCAGGAAGACCTGGGATCCATCCAGTCTCTGAGACATACTAGCCATATCACCATATCAAGGACTCTTAAGTTACAGATACATTGCTAATAGTTTTCATGCTTGGAGTTCTCTTCATTAACAAAACTGCAGATCAGAACCTATCCTACTTCTCCCAAAAGATCCTAAGATCATTTGTTTCCAAATTCTGCATAATATAGAAGAGCATCAGACTTAAAGTTAGCAAGAGATGGATCCAAATCCTTCTTGAGACACTAGGCATGAAACCCTTGAAGTCTTAAGCTCCTCATTTTTTTTTCATATCTGTAAAGTGAAAGGATTGGAATCAATAACCTTTAAAGTCCTTTCCATTCTAAATCAACAATTCCTCTAAATTTTGGCACCATGGAGAAAAGCCCCACTGACTCTGCCTCAGTTCAGGTTTAGAAGATGCCCAAGCAGAGTCAGCAATATTATTAGCAAGGTAATGTGGAGTGGGGTGAAAAATCCAGAATGTGAAATGTCATTTTCATTCACTTATCAGATATGGAGGTTTCTGTGTACTCTGTGGGTTATGTCAGATTTGTTCATACTTGATCTTGAAGGGACCTTAGTGATTGATGTAGCCCAATTCCCTCATGTCACTGAGGAGAAAACTGAGGTCCAGAGCAGGAAGTATTTGCTGAACGCTACTTCTGGGTTATCTATGCACTTCTTTTTATATATCCTAGGAAATTTCACAGTCTGGGACACATAGAAACCTGCAGCACATTGGGTCTAGGGGACTTTTTCCTCTGTTGCATGAATCGAAGATTTATACTCTGTTTTTATTAGTACCTTGAATATCTGCTCACTTTAATATTACATAAAAAAAAATCTGTCACAGAGGGTAGGAAAGGTATCATCAAAATAAGGTAGTTGCCTAGTGTGGAGGCAATGCTATATGTTGCTATTAAGAAGCTAGGTTTAAAGTCAAGAAGACCTGGGTTCAAATTTTGACTGTGTCATATACTTCCTTTTTGGCCCTGGATGTGGGACTTAAGCTCTCAGTCAAAATCTAATAGAATTGGGAGCCACTAATCAGAATTCCTGGAAGGTCACTTGTGATTTGTTTTTAAAATGTAACATTATCTATATTTTTATATTTTTATTTATTTTCTTAAATAGTTTCCTACTGCAGTTTAATCTTGCCTGCCAGTTGTGTCTGACACCTCTGCTTTAGGCCACTCTCTAAGATTGTAAGACCTTGACCTGCATTGGTAAAGGGACTTTGCTCACCTGGCAATTCCTTATACCAGTGAAATCACATATCTAGGCCTTGTCCCTATTCCCTTTTGCTAGCAGCACCAGAGCTCATCTGACAGGCAAAGGACAGAACATTCTGGGGTCTGAGGCAGTCTCACAAGCATACTAATTGTAGCTCTCTGAGTTCCATCAGTCTTGGGCGGGGGGGGGGGGGGAGAAGCCTGTAAACAGAATGCCTAAGAGGGTTAAAATTTACAATCATCCTTTGCCAAGCCTTTGCATACACATAGCCTTGTCTACAAGGGCTACTACTTCCTCTGAAAGACAAGAATGATTTGGTTTCTAAGGTTCAAGGAGAAATCAGAGTTATCTAAGATTTCTGACTGCACAAGGGCTTGTCAGGCCCTGGCTTTTTTCAGTCTCTTAGTTTCTCAGTCTCTCTCTCTGTCTCTGTCTCTCTGTCTTTCTGTCTCTCTGTCTCTGTCTCTCTGTCTTGCTGTCTCTCTCTCTCTGTCTCTCTCTGTCTCTCACTCTCACTCTCTCTGTCTCAGTCTCTCTGACTCTTTCTCTGACTCTGTCTCTCTGTCTCTCTGTCTCTCTGTCTGTCTGTCTCTCTCTCTCTCTCTCTCTCTCCTCTCTCTCTCTCTCCCCTTCCTTCCTTCGTCAATTCTCTTTCTCTCTTTTTCTTTTTTTTCTCTTTCTCTCCCTTGCTTCCTCCCTCCCCTTCCTTTGGTCTGTCTGTCTGTCTGTCTGTCTCTCTCTCTCTCTCTCTGTCCTCCCTCCCCTCCCTCTCTTCCTTCCTTCCTTCCTTCCTTCCTTCCTTCCTCCCTCCCTCCCTCCCTCCCTTACTCCTTCCCATCCTTTTCTCTTTCTTGTTCTTCTTGTTCTTCTTGTCCTTGGTCTTGGTCTCCTCCTCCTCCTCCTCCTCCTCCTCCTCCTCCTCCTCCTCCTCCTTCTTATTTCCTCTCTCTCTCTCTCTCTCCCACCTTTTGTTTTTATATTCCAGTCATTTTTCCTTACACCTTCCCCACTCCGATCTTGCACAAGAAATGATGGTTTAAGCAATGCTAACTGATCTTAGAATATATCTGACAGATCTATGGAAAGAGAAGCAGTTTATGAATAAGGAAGAGATGGATAACATCACCAAAAACAAACTAGATATTTTGATTACATTAAATTAAAAAGCTTTTGCAGAGACAAAACCACTGTAACCAAGATCAAAAGAAATGTCATAAACTGGGAAACAATCTTTACAAGTAATGTTTCTGACAAAAGATTCATTTCTAAAATATGCAGAGAACTGTTATATTCCTTTTTTTTTACTTTTTGCAAGTCAAATGGGGTTAAGTGGCTTGCCCAAGGCCACACAATTAGGTAAGTATTAAGTGTCTGAGGCTGGATTTGAACTCAGGTACTCCTGCCTGCAGGCCCAGTGCTCTGTTCATTGGGCCACCTAGCCACCCCTGTCATATTTAAAAAAAAAGCCATTCCCCAATTCACAAATGGTCAAAGGATATGCAAAGACAATTTACAGATGAGGAGATCAAAGCAATCTATAGTCATATGAAAAATTGCTCTAAATAATTACTTATTAGAGAAATAAATGCAAGTTGAAGCTTCTTTGAGGTACCACCTCACACCTTTCAGATTGTCCAATATGATCACAAAGGAAAATGATCATTGTTGGAAGGGTTGTGGGAAATCTGGGACACTATTACATTGTTGGTGGAACTGTGAATTCATCCAACCTTTCTGGAGAGAAATTTGGAACTACGCCCAAAGGGCAACAAAAATGTCCATATCCAGCAATACCACTCCTGGGTCTATACCCTGAAGAGATGATGAAAAAGGGTAAAAAGAATCACTTCTACAAAAATATTCATAGCAGCCCTGTTTGTGGTGGCAAAAAATTGGAGATCAAGTAAATGTCCCTCAGTTGGGGAATGGCTTATCAAACTGTGGTATATGTATGTCATGGAACACTACTGTTCTATTAGAAACTAGGAGGGATGGGAATTCAGGGAAACCTGGAGAGATTTGCATGAACTGATGCTGAGTGAGATGAGCAGAATCAGAAAAACACTGTACACCCTAACAGCAACATGGGGGTAATGATCAACCTTGATGGACTTGCTCATTCCATCAGTGCAACCATCAGGGACAATTTGGGGCTGTCTACAATGGAGAATACCATCTGTATCCAGAGAAACAACAGTGGAGTTTGAACAAAGACCAAAGACTATTAGCTTTAATTTAGGGGAAAAAACTGATATCTTTTGTCTGATTTTGCTATTTCTTATACTTTATATTTCTTCCTTAAGGATATGATTTCTCTTTCTCATCACATTCAATTTGCATCAATGTATACTATGGAAACAATGTAAAGACTGACAAATTACCTTCTATGGTGGGTGGGAGGAGGGAAGTAAAATTAGGGGGAAAATTGTAAAACTCAAAATAAATAAAACCTTTAAAAATAAAGAAATAACATTCCTGGAAGTTTTCATTTTGGGATCTTTCTCAGGAGGTGATTGGTGGATTCTTTATATTTCTATTTTACTATCTTGTTCCAGAAGACAGTGCAGTTTGCCTTGATAATTTCTCAAAAGATGATTTCTAGGCTCTTTTTTGATCATGGCTTTCAAGTACTCTAGCAATTTTTAAATTATCTCTCCTAGTTCTATTTTCTAGGTCAGTTATCAGGAAGATGCCAGGTGTGAGGTACCAGCTTTGGTGGCTTGATCCCTTATAACCCTCACCACCACAACAGCCTCTGCTGCTCCAGCACCTTTGTGGGTGATGACCTTTGTTGTCCTCAGTCAATCCAAAAAGGAGTCAGATCCTTGGCTCTGGACTGGCAGAGATGAGACCTCTTGGCACCCAGGAGGCATTTTGGACTAATTCTGGAGAAGTGAGTGGGAGCACTGGGGAAAGTTCTCTTTCATTTGTGAAGGACAGGGCCACCCTGAAACCTCTTGGTTCTAGCAGTGTCTAGTGAGTTCAAGCTCTGGTGACTTTACTAACAGAGCTGAGAAGCATAAACCTCTGAGTGGCAAGCTGGCTTTGTCCTACTATTGAAAGCTTGTTAAAAACTTCATCAATCATATCATACTTTTGAATAGTCCATAATACCCTTATTCTGATGATTATTTGGTTGCTTAGTTCTTGTCCTTCATTATCAGAGAGGACCAAAATGACATCACTATATTTGAGATAAATTACAATGTGTCTGACTATGGCTGATCAGACCAATATGAGCTTGGAATGCTCTACCACAAGCTGGGCACAAATAGTTCATGTGAACACCTGAGGTGGGTACTCTAAATTTATGAATGTCACATTTTTCTTGAGCTACTTCGATTCTGCCTTCCTCATATGGTGTAGCACCTGCTCTGATGAGGGCTCACCATGCTGGATGATGGTACCAGGGTTTCCCATACTATCCAATCAATTCTGAAGTTCTTCAATGAGATGTTCAGGTCTCAGTGTCACTTCTTCTGACCACCTTGTGAGCCCTTGCCCTGTATGAGTTCTCTATAAAAGAGTTTTTTTTTTGCAAGCATATGTCTGGCATTCTATCAACATGTCCAGTCCATCTTAGTTGCACTCTCTGTATTAATGTTGGAATGTTATACAGTTTAGCTTGAGAAAGGACCTCAGTGTCTGGTAACTGATACAATTTAAATGGAACCTATTCAGTTTCCTGACATGGTGCTGGTAGACTGTCCAGGTTTCACAGGTATATAGGAATGAGATCAGCAAAGTGGATATGTAGATCTTCAGTTTGGTAGGCAGTCTACTATCTCTTCTCTCCCACACTTTTCTTTTGGAGTCTTCCAAATACTGAGCTAAATCTGTGTCAATGTATACCTCAGTGGAAAGGACACTGCCAAGGTAAGTGAACTTGTCCACAGCACTCAGCTTCTCCATTTGTTGTGATTGGTGTTTCCTCATAGGGATGCTGTGGTACTAGCTGTTGAAGCACCTGTGTTTTCTTGGTGTTAATTATTAGACCAAAATTAGCAGAAGCAGCAGATAATTGATCCATACTTTGTGGATCAGCTTCCATTGTCCATCTCTATAAAGGTAAAGGGGACAGATTATACTGTGACAATCATAGGGGTATTTTTCTTTTAGTCATCACTGGCAAGATTTTTACCAGAGTCCTCCTCAATAGGCTGATCCTTCACTTGGAAGATGATCATCTCCCTGAGAGCCAGTGTGACTTCAGAAAGGGTTGTTATGGAGTTTGTTGACTGACAACTCCAGGAAAATGCCAGAAACAGAACAGAAGTCTATATATATTTCTAGATCTGACCAAGGCTTTTGATGCCATCAGTCATGAGGGCATGTGGAAAATTATTGTCTGCCCAGAGTTCATCATTATTGTATATCAATTTCAGGACAGCATGCATACCCAGCTTCCGAATAGTGGATGATGCTCATCAGACTTCCTAGTCACCAATGGAGTGAAACAAGGATGTGTCCTTGCTCCCATACTTTTTAGCATAATGTTTTCAACCATGTTATCAAATGCCTTCACCAAGGATGAACATGACCTCAAGGTCAGCTGCTGTACCAATGGTAAATTCTTCAACTTTAAAAGGCTACATGCCAAGACCAAAGTGGAAGGAGTGTTGGTGCATGATCTTCTGTTTGCAGATGATTGTGCACTGATGATTAGGGTTTTGGGTATACTCTATTGTGACCAGTTTTGTAAGACAGAGTAGCTTTTCCTCAATGACAGAAGAGTATTATCATAAAATCAATATACAGACCATTAGACCATCAAGAGAGTCAGGCTTGGATATACAGTATTATCACTAATTTTTCACCAAGAAATCATATTTTTGTGCCTTACCTGGCATTATTGCAGTGCTCTAGATCCTCACTGATATGGGAAGGAAATTAAAACAGTTAAGTCCAAGGACTCCCCCAGAATCCAAATATCACCAGAAGTCCTATTTTCTATCAATCAAGTTAAGGGGTGAAATAGTTTTGAAAAAGGTAGTGAGAAGGATATCTTTCAACAACACTCCTCTCAGTATAATAAACAAAATGTGCAAGTCATGTCATCACATTTATGACAATATGATCTTTTTCAAATCCAAAGATAACTTTTATTATTTTTACATTGAGATATTTCACATTGTCATCTATTTTTTTCATTCTTCTGGTCTTTATTGTTTCTTTCTTTCTTTTTTTTTTTTGGAAGGCAAACGGGGTTAAGTGGCTTGCCCAAGGCCACACAGCTAGGTAATTATTAAGTGTCTGAGCCCGGATTTGAACCCAAGTACTCCTGACTCCAGGCCCTGTGCTTTATCCACTGTACCACCTAGCCGCCCCTATTGTTTTTTGATATCTTTTAAAGTCATTAACTTCCATTTGCTCAATTCTAATTTTTAAGGAATTATTTTCTTCATTGAATTTTTGTACCTCATTTTTCATTTGGTCAAATTTGTTTTTTTCAGGAGTTTTTTAACTCAGTGAATTTTTATGCCTCTTTTTTCATTTGACCAATTCTGCTTTTCAAGGAATTCTTTTCCTCATTTGGTTTTTATCCCCCTTTTACCATTTAAGATATTCTGTTTTGTTAATGTGATATTGTCTTCAACATTTTTGGTGACTATCAAATTGTTGACTCATTTTTCATGATTTTCTTGCATTACACTCATTTCTATCCTCAATTTTTCTTCTACCTTTCTTATTATGTTCTCAAAATAGTATTTTAGCTCATCTACTGCCTAAGACACATTCCTATTTTTCTTGCAAGCTTTGGATGTAGGAGTTTTGATTTTTTGTCTTCTTCTGAGTGTGCATTTTGTTGTTCCTTGTCACCACAGTAATTCTTCATGATCTAAATTTTTTCTGTTTGCTCTTTTTAGACTATTTGTGATTTTTAACTTTTTTGCTACTGTGAAGTTCTGCTTACAGTTCAAACTTCAGTGGTTTTGTGCAGTTATTTTCAGAACCATGTCTAGGGACCTGTACCTTTTGAGTTCTTAAAAGATCATATGATCTGAAGAGAGGTGTGACTTTTTGAGTGATCACAAGCACTCTTTCTTTCCTTGGAATTGAGATTAGGTTTCCTGCTCTTCAAGCTTAGTGTGCTAGTACTTCTCATTTTGGATCTATCACCCAGAACTGGGATCCAGATCTGAAGATGGGCAAAGCAATAGAATCCTGCCCCTAGTATCCTCAAAGAGACCGCCCCATAGTCTCCTGAGAAGTTGTTTAACCCTGTTACCATCAGTGGGCTGAGAGTTTTCAGAGTCATCCTTGGCTTCTTTTAATTCAGTGGCTCCTGAGGGCTTCTCCTGGTTTGCTTGGGCTCAATCTATGCTGGCAAGGTCTGTATTGGACTGTACTCCATTCCTATCCTGGTATGACAGGCTTGTCTTGCTAATCTCCAAGTTATGTTTGACTGAAATGAAATATTTCACACTGCTCTTTTGTGGGTTCTGTCATTTCACAATTTGTTTTACAGCATAGTTTTTGTTTTTAGGTTTTTGCAAGGCAAATGGGGTTAAGTGGCTTGCCCAAGGTCACACAGCTAGGTAATTATTAAGTGTCTGAGACCGGATTTGAACCCAGGTACTACTGACTCCAAGGCGCCACCTAGCCACCCCTACAGCATAGTTTAAAGGCATGTAGAAGGTTTTTGGGGAGAGTTCATATCTATCCTTGTCTTTTCTCCAACATCTTGAAAAGAAAGTTAGCTAAGAGATTCAAAATCTTAAGGAAGAAAAT
This sequence comes from Macrotis lagotis, assembly GCF_037893015.1. NCBI lineage: Eukaryota > Metazoa > Chordata > Mammalia > Peramelemorphia > Peramelidae > Macrotis > Macrotis lagotis. The sequence goes on along the minus strand of NC_133666.1, from coordinate 623,629,773 downwards.
ACCTCCTTGAAAAATATAATCGGACAAGTAGAATCAAATGACAATGATTCTATGATTAAAAACAATAAATAAAACAAAAATAAATAATACAGAAAAATAAAAATAGAATAAAATAAAACAGAATAAATTGAGTAATGAAATAGAAATAAAATATTGAAAATAGAATAAATAGAATAATAAAAATAGGAAAAGTATAAGAAAATCTGAAACATTAGAATTGTGAACTGATCTGACCATTTTAGAGAGCTATCTAGAATGATGTCCAAAGAGTTATTAAACTACCTATAACCCTTTGACTTAGAAATACCATGTCTATGTCTGTATTGTTTTAAGAATGACTTTGAATGAGTTATTTTGATTAATATAAAAACTTTAATTAATTATCAAGGACATACGAAAATAGGTGCTATCTGCATCCAGAGAAAGAGTTGATAAATAAAAGTACATGTATATATATATATATATAATTTTACATGCACAAACATGCACAGACACAAATATAAACCTATTTGGCTCTAATGGTTACCATCTCTAGGGCAGGATGGGAATAAAAAAGGAGAAAAAAATTTGCATGATAATTTTTTGTATATTTGAAAGGAATAGCAAGTTGTGCATAGTTGATTTTCAGTTTCATGTATAGTCATCTTTTTATTGTACTTCTATAGAAATGTTTGTTTTATTCCATAAATATGTATTAATATAATAAAAAAATATAAGGGGGAAAAAAGGAACATGGAAACATATTGGTATGGGACAATATTCAGAAAAATCATATGAATTCCTTTAATGTACAATTGCAAGAAATTTCCTTATATCAGTCTTTGGATCTGACTGAATTTCTGATCAGTGCAACCTAGGTCCTTAGCTAAGAGTGCATGAACACTAAGGAGAGGTGGTCTAGGTTCCAGCCATGCAGGACTAATTTTAAACAATACAATAAGGTTTCTCCCAAGTCCTACAATTGAATAAAGTTTTTTTACAGGACAGAAACTGGACTAGAGTCATAATTCAATAGAAAGGCAGCTGAGCTAGCTTCAGAATGGACTTAATGTGGTTCACTCAATGCCCACAATTGACTATTTTCAGTACTAATCCCCTCAATTCCCTCAGAATACAGTTTAGGATAGTGTAATTCTTACCTGCTCATAAGAAGTTCCAGAGGGTTAAAAAATAGAAGGGTCTTATTTCATAACAAGTGGCACTGGAATTGTCCCCACATAGCAAGACTCTACCTTCAGAGGACCCTTCGTTCTTTTTTTTTTTTTGCTTTTGTTTTTGCAAGGCAATGGGGTTAAATGATTTGCTGATGGTCACACAGCTATTTAATTATTAAGTACCTGAAGTTGTATTTGAATTCAGGTCCTCCTGACTCCAGGGCCAGTGCTCTATCCATTGTACCAACTAGCTGCCCAGGACCCATCATTCTTTCAGAATGAACAGGACATTATCTTCTTGTTGGATCCAGGCTTGAGTTTTACTCTTGCCCAGTATAGTCTCATTGAATATACTTTCCTGAGAACATGAACTCTTGCCTCCATGGAAACTCCAAATTCTCAATCTCACCTTAGTGACCCCTCTCCCAACAAAACACATCCTCCATGAGGCCCCCAAATGGCTCTCAGTTCCTACAGAGACCATATCACCCTACCTTCTATATCCCATACCCTATAAAACAACTTGCTCTCCCCGCCACCCACTGCTGGAGTCTACTCAGACCAACTCACTGAACTTTCCTCACTGAACAACTTTGCATTCATTTTCATTTATAGAATTATCTTCCTTTTTACTGGAGGTTTGCCCTTTTGACCTTCTCTATGGTGCTAAAACCTGGGAGAGGAGTGATAGGGAATCCTGAAGGCTTGCTACCAGGGAAGCAGTGAGTTGCAGTAGCAAGCTAGGGATAACTCCCTGATGTTGACTATAGGAACTCTCACAATACTCTTCTGGTATTTAAGGACAACTACTACCAGTCCTCCTACTCACTCTGGCCACTTCAGAAGAGTTTCTCTGTGTAAACCAAAACTTAGTGGACCCCCCACCCCCACCACATTGGTCTGAGTTATAGCGACTGAGCTACTCTGTGGATTTTCAGCTCTCCTAGTATTCATTTTCATGGGGATCTTAAATTTCAAAAACACCACAGACACTCAACTGTGATGTGCCCTCAAAAATCTGAAACAGATCCCCAACGCCGCCTAAACAGCTTGTCTTTCTTTCCACCATATAGTGATAAATTGGATTATGGGGAGACATGGCCACCCGAGAGGACCTTTGATTATGCCAACCTCACTGACCTAAATAATCTGTGTCAAAGGCAAGGTTAATGGAGTGAGATTGCATAGTCCAGTTGTTTTTTGAACTAATGTGGCACCCTCCCCTATATGAATACATCTCCACCACCCAAATTCTTTTACTCCAATCAAGACTTCCCAAATTGAGTATATCAGACCCCTCAGTCCCTTCTACTGCATCTCCAGACCATACTCTGAAAGTTGCCCTCCTTTCAACCCCACTCTTCTTTCCCCCTTCCTATACTCCTCCTCACCTGATTCCATCTCAAGTCTTTTGATGAATGTGGCCACAACAATACTATTTTTTCTGTCCCAGATATTTTTCTTCTTTAACCATTACAACTTCTCCCTCTCTTTCATATTTTCTTCAGACTCTGGTCCTGTCTTCTCTTTGCTCCTGGCCTATCCTTCCCTCTTCATGAAGTGGTAGGTCCTGAAGGTGAACCTGTCGGGATGCATGACCTCAGTCAAATTGAAAAATGCTTTGGTCCTCATTTTACTGATCCCTCTCAATTTTCAAAGGAATTTCATTATCTTACTGTAAGCTATGACCTGACATGGAGAAATCTTTATGTTATTTTTCCCACTTGTAAGACTAATGATGAGACCCTAGTTCCTTAGGTAAAGTGGAGAAGGCAAATTCTATCTTAAAATCACATTTAACTAAATTATCTTTGGAATACAGACTGGGTTTCCCTTCTTCCTCTTGTACTGGACAGGATTTGAGCCACTCTTCACAGCCCTTGGTTTTGAGCCCCTTTGAACTCATGTATGGACGTCCTTTCCTCTTTCCTCTTTGGTATTTAACCACCTGAACCTGGTCTTTCTATTGGGTTCAACATTCCCACATTTATCCTCACAAGACATCTCCTGAGGGATCATGCTGACAGAACTCTTCCCTTCCCCTTTCCAGATGTAAGGGCAGCTAGGTGGTGCAGTAAAAAGAGCATTTACCTTGGAGTCACGAGGCCAGAATTTGAATTTGACCTCAGATAAGTAACACTAATTAGCTATGTTACCTTGACAAGTCACTTAACCTGACTTGCCCCCCCCCCCCCATCCAGGGCCATTTACAGTCATCCATATTCATATCTGGACACTGCATCCAGATGGCTCTGCAGGAGAAAGTGAGGCTGCTGACTTAGCATAGCACTCTCTCAAATCCTGTGTTTTTCTTTGAGAATGAAGGACAGGGGCAGCTAGGTGGAACAGTGGATAGATCACCAGCCCTGGCATCAGGAGGACCTGAGTTCAGATTTGACCTTAGACAATAATTACCTTGGGGAAGTTACTTAACCCCATTGCCTTGAAAAAACAAAAAAAAGTTATCTTATTATTTAAAAAAAGTAATTGCCTAGCTGTGTGACCTTGGGAAAGTCACATAAATTCATTGCCTTAAATAAATAAACATTTTTAAAAAAGAAAATGAGGGACAAACATTGTTATTATCCAGATGTAATTCCTCTCCAGACTTGTGACCCTACTGAAGCTCCTTCCTGAACAACCTAGAAAACAAACTGTCCAAAGTGGACAATCCTTACCAAGTTATCTTCACTACCCCTACCAGGGATTAACTAAAAGGCTTCATTTATTGGGTTCATTCCTCCAGGTTAAACATTCTTCACCTCTTGATTCCAGGGATACTTCAATTGCTTCGCTTCCTGGTCTATCTGATGCTCATCTTGCTGTCTATGAATTGGAGATAGTCTCTCCAATGACACTTCAACTCTCCAGAAAGAAGCAAGACCTTAAAACCTAATACCCATGATTTGTTTTTTGGATTTTCTAGAAATTGTTGTCTCCCCACCCGCCACCTGTCCCCCAATGAGGATATTCATTCTACCATCTCCTGTTTTCAGCTTTAGAGTAAATTAACCCATTTCTTCCCTGGACAAATTTATCTCTATACCTCTTTTCTTTTACAATGACTCACTTTCTTTTGCTTTCTCATCTTTAATTTCCTCAGCTCTTCCTCACCTATCAGCCCCATCAGTCTGACAATTTCTGACTTCTAGCATTTAGATTGAACCCTTGCTTTGGATCAATATTTAGTGAATCATACCAAATCTGACCTTGCAAAAAATTGCTGACTCTGTTTCTTTGTCTCTGTCTTGCTCTCTCCCCTATAATTTATCAAATTACACTTCCAGCCCCCTTATCTTCCTGACTTCTTAAATGGATCTGGGACTTCTCTCCAATGACCGGCAGCTCTCCAGAGCAAGGCTCTTCAAATTTTATATTTAATTTCATACTTCTGTCATTAAAAATACTTTGTGCCTGGCTACATGAGCTCCACATTTGGATTATTGCAATAGTGTGCTCATGGGTCTGTCTGCCTGAAGTCTCACCCTATTCCAATGCCTCATCCATTCAGTCATTAATGTGATTTTTTCTAAAGCACCAATATGATCCTGTCACCCACATCCACACCCATTTATTAAAATTCAGTGGCTTCCTATTGCTTCTAGAACAAATCTAAAATGCTCTATTTGGTATTCAAAGCCCTTTAGAACCTAGTCCTGTCCTATCTTTCCAATTTCTTAAATCTTGATCTTGTGATCCTCACCTCCTGGCTGTTCCACAAACAAGACACTCCAAGTGTCAAGTCTGTGAATTTTCTCTGTCTGCTCCCCAAATCTGGATCATTCTCCCTCCTCTGATCCAACTTCTGACCTCCTTGGTCTCCTATAAGTCCCAACTAAAATTTCACTTTCTACAGCAAAATTTCCCCAAGGTCTCTTAATTCTTTAGCCTTCACTCTGTTAACTACTTTCTACTTATCCTGTAAATAGCTTGCTTTGTATATATTTATTTACATATCATCTCTGCCATTAGATTGTAAGAGAGTAGCAGGAACATCAGCTGCTTTGGTGAGAGTTTGGGGGATTAATATTTTGGAAATGGGTAATGAATGAAAAACCCAAGAGACAAAGTTTCCATTATTGTGCCATTATGAAAAGAACTGTTAGAAATGTTTTGAAGGTGAGTCTTTATCCTCTTTTTGATAATAAAGTCTATTTTGAGAATAGTCTATAAACTAGACAATTGTTCCAGATTTATTAATTCCCTATCCCACTTCTCACAATGACTTGGGAAGAGTTGCCCATGATCATTAGCCTCACTCTCTCCTCCAGAGTCATTATAGTCCTGTGGCAAGAAAAGGTTCAAGAACCTGAGAAAACTCAGGAAATTAGTGGTAAACATAAGGGAGGTTGGGTAGTGTAGTGGATAGAACACTAGGATGGCAATCAGGATGACTTATCTTGATTCATCTGGCCTGAGATCCAGGAGCTGTGTGATACTGAGCAAATCATGGAACACTGTTTGCCTCAGTTCCCATCTGCAAAAATGAGTTTGAGAAGGAAATTGGAAACCATTCCAATAGCTTGGTCAAGAAAATCCCCAAAAGGGGCAGCTGCTAGGTGGCACAATAGATAGAGTACAGGCCTTGGAGTCAGGAGGACCTGAGTTCAAATGTGACCTTAGACCCCTAGCTTTGTGACCTTGGGTAAGTCACTATAGTTCCATTACCTTGCAAAACCAAAATAAAAAATCCCCCAAATGGGGATATAAAGCCATTCATGACTTAACAAAATATAACTAGGAAAAGAAGGGAGCCCTTTCATCCTCTCTTGTTTTTGTTTTGTTGTTTTTCTGACTTTGAATGTGTGTCTGGTATAAGAATGCCAATACTTTTTTCCTGGCTATTTAATGACTTTGTTTGGAAAGTCACAAAGTAAAAGAAATCTATAGAAATAAAAGACAGCATATTTTGTGTTCAGGTGTTCCAGAGCAACATTAAAACTCCCTCTTCCTACCCCAAAAGTAACTTTAAGAAGAGCAGTTATCAAAGTTCATACATTTCTTTAGGATTGGAGATATGATGAGGAAATTCCTTATACTTTTTTTACCTTTAAAATAACTTAAAATTATCTTTTGCTTTTACTATATCTTAATTTTTCCCACTATCCTTTACTCTCACAGAGAACCACATCACATTTTTAAAAATCCATTAATGAAAAAACTAAATAGGAAGAGGAAAAAGAGCAAAAACAATGTTTATCAAAAACAATCTGAAATATATAGTGTTCCTCTACGAAGAAGCGGAAGAATGTGCCTTCTCACATCTCTTCCTTTATTCTGCAACACTGCCTTTTTAATTTTCAGGTGGCAGGATGGAGAGGGGGGAGGAGGGGAAGATGGGTGGGTAGAGGGCGCAGGATAGAGAGTGGAGGAGGGAGTAGGAGAGAAGATGGAACTGGGGGCCGGAGGAAGAGGAGAGTCCTTCTGCGGGACAGTCTGGGCAGGCTTGGGGGCCGAGACTCAGCGGTGGCCGGGCCCCTTGTTGGACTTCCTCTGGAAGGGACGTCAGCCGCCTCCACAGTAGGAGCCAGGCCAGAATCGCGTTGCAGACCCCAGCCCCGGAGACCAGGCGTCGCTGTTTCAGCAGTGCCCTGGCGGTGCCCTGCCATTGTGCGTCATGGCATTGCCCTGCACATTGTGTGCCCTGGCTGTGCCCCTGCCCCTCGCTGTGCCCGCCTTGTCCGGGGGGAGGCACAGGGCAGCGGAAGCAGAGGCTGCCTGTGTTCTGGGCCCGGAGCACCCAAAGGGCTGGAGGAGGAGGGGCTGAGTGAAGGCCACAAAGAGGAAACTTGGCAGAAGTGGGCAGGGGGCGGACCTGGTGGAGGGGGCGTGACAAGACCGAAGCAGAGGAGAGAGGGCGAGGCTAGCTGAAGGGGCGCGGCCAGGGGCCTCCTCGGAATTCCCCTTTCCCGAAGTCTCAGCTATCTGGTTGCATTTCTGGATCCCCGCAGCGAAGGTCCTGCAGCAGAGCCCCCCAGGAGCCCCCGGCCTTCTCCCGGGTCTGTGAGGTGCCGCCTCCACCTGGGCGTCCCTTCTGTGGACTCCAGAACCCGGAGACCCAGAGATCCCCCTCAGGAATCATCCCAGGGTGAGTCCGGGCCGCGTTTCCTGCCCCACTCCCTCTGGACTTTGTACTGTTCCGACGCTCCCTTTCCTTCCCCTTCACCCTAGTCTCTGCGGCCTCCGAGATGGGGCTGTGCCTCTCCCCAGAGAAGCTGCAGGTTAGTTTTCTCCAGTCGCATCCCTCATCTTCCGAGGGCTATTGTGGCAACCTCCCGCGCCCCACTTGGGCAGCGAGGTGGGCATGGGCCTTGGAGTCAGGAGGACTGGAGTTCGAGTCCAACCTCGGACACCTGGCACTTATTAACCGGGTGACCCCGTGGAAGTCACTTAACTCTGATTCTCCCCCCATCCGGGGTCACCTCTAGTCGTATCTGGCCACTGGACCCAGATGGCTCTGGATAGAGAGCGAGGCTGGTGACTTCTCAGGGCACCCCCTCACTCAAATCCAATTCATGTGCTTGTCATGGCATCGCCTCTCTGATGTCCTTCATAAAGGAAGGTCAAACATCACCACTCCCTAATTCACATGAATGACTCTCGATGAAGGGATCCCAAGGGTCAGCACCTTTTCTGCAATAGCTCCTCTACATAAATCATTGATCCATATGCAAACCGACATGTAAAAGTTGTCCTCTTATTTAAAGGATTAGCTATTTCTTGCCAGAATAAAGCCAAGGGATACTTTTTGGTTTCAATATACTTTGTGACTCTTCCTTTCCTTCACTTCTTTGAGTCCCAGGGACTGTTGTTTTCTACTTTGTCACCACCCATTCACCCAATAGGGTTTACTTCCTCCTAGGGCTACTTGCAGAAGGTTAATGCAAATTATTAAACTTAATTCACCCCTCAGATCATTCTAGTGACAGCCACCCTTCAGCTGTTGCCTACCTACACTCCTACTGGTCTCCCTTTCTTCTTGAATGTTTTCCCATATGGTTTCAGATGTCTTTCAACTGGCACTGCTTTCTTCAGAGTTACCAATGATGTGTTCACTGACATCACAAATAAAATATGTTAAAAGATTGCAGCAATATATTACAAAAATTATAGTTTATAATCAAATATGATTTATACCAGGAATGCAGTGATAGTTTAATATAAGGTAAACTAGCAATATCATCTTTTATATCAATAATAAAAATTTTAAAAATCATATGATTATATCAATAGCTGCAGAATCTTGAGTGAATGATAAATTTGGATTGAATTAAACTCAAAAGTGAGGTTACTGAATGGTTGCGGTAGAGAAAGAATCTGAAAGTAGGGATTAGGAAGCAAGAAGTTATCCAATTTTTCTGCCATGTATGAGAGAAGGGCAGCAGAATGAGTGACCTTACAAATAGTAATAGCAAGGATGATAGGGAAATGATGTCATCAGGAATGAGTTAGCTATAAGTGAAAGCCAGAAGATGGAGGGATTGGGAAGAGAAAAAAATTTAAGAGGAAGGCAAGCATATTAACTATGGAGCAGGTATTGCACAAGGAATAGTAGTGGTCTATCAAGAAGAGATCAGTTAGGTTTCTGTTGAAAGCAAAAAGATTAAGGAAGTCAGCAGGGAGGATAATGGAGTTTGTTTTGACAGTTAGCATTTCAGAATCACTGGGATGGGGAGAGAGTGAGTAGATAGGACTGTGGGAACCATTTAAGAATGAGTCTAAGCGGAGTATCAGGACCTGAAGAGAGGTCTGCTGAAGGAAGCAGGTTATTATTCTATTTGAAACTTTTCCTTGGGGTTCAACCTTATAGCAGGCAGAGAGGTTTAGTCCTATGAGACTCAGGAGAGCCACCACATAGCAGGAAAGGACAGGAGAAGTCATGACCCCTGAGGAAGTCTGGACAGGAGGTAAGAGTTGGAAATATCAGGCTGATGTGATCTGAGAAAATCCTCTGGAGGAGGTTATAGGAGAAAAAGAAGCCAACAATTGCTCTTTTGGATCTGGGGTTGAAAAAATATTTTCTGAGGAGACCTTGGAGTAAAGAGTCATCGGAAAGCAGCCTGGAATGGGATTGACAGGGCAATGACAATTATTAGTTACACTGCTGATTCCCTACCTCCCTGTTATGTCTGCTGATGCCCTGTGTCCTAGTCATAGCCAATGAGCTCTCATGTTCATATTAGTCACATATTTCTTGTATCCTTATCAGAGACACTGATTTTCATGTCACAATCTCTGGTTTCATTTTTTTTTTCTGTCACAGACATTGCTTCAAATTATGTCATAGTCATTTCCCATCCCCTGCTCTAATTCTTGTCAGTCACTAATTTCACCTTTCTTCCTCTGTCCTTTCCTAGGTGTGATGGAGAGTCCCAGTTCCTCAGTCTGTTTTCTCTCCAGTTACTTAATAACCTTCGTCCTCTTCCTCAAGTTACCAGCATTAACCTCAGGTAAGAGTCCTTGTTTCTCTCTGGCTCTCAGGGTCTGAGACTAATGTTCCACAGGCTGAAGATACAGATTCTGTCCTATTGGAATATGCCGGTTTTTCCAAACCATTGCCTACTACTTTCCTCTTTTCCCTTCTCTCCCTGTCAGGGTTTTCTCATTGCTTTGATATGCTGTCCTCTCCTTTAGTTTTTTCCTTACAATTTCTATCATCTTTTACTTTCCTTATTTTCTCCTCTTCATCCCATTTCAGGCTTCTGTCTTTCACATTCAGCTTGTTTTTTGTCAATTTTAATGATTAATTTTATTCACATTATTACACTAATCCTGTGAAAGTTAACATAAACCCCTTCCCCCCCCAAAATGATACAGAAACCTCAAGAGAAATGAAGTGAGAAAAAAATTGTACTTCAGGCTGTGTTTACAAAGCATTGACTCCATCTCTGTAATGTACTGCATTCCTTATCATATGAGTATCAGACAAGTTGCTTCAATACTTTTTTTCCCAGAGGTACTGTTGTTAACTGTATTTCCCTCCGTTCTATGCCTCACCACTCTGATTTAGTCTATTCTTTCTCTCCAGTCACCCTGTCTCTGTTCAGAAGTGTGTTGTATCTGACTGCCCTCTCCCACAATCTTCCTTCTCTACTATCACCTACTCCCCCCCCTTCCCCTCCCCTCTGTCCCCTTTCTCCCATCTCTTTTTTCTCCTTTTCCCTCTAAGGTAAGATAGATTTCTGTACCCTATTAAGTGTGTATATTATTTCTTCTCTGAGTCATTACTGATGAGAATGAAGACTCATTCATTCCCTCTCATCTTTCCCCTTTCCACTCCATTGCAAAAGCTTTTTCTTGACTCTTTTTTGTGAAACATTATAGCCCATTTTATCTCTCTTTTCCCTTTCTTCCAGTACTTTCCTTTATCATTCATTGACTCATCTTTATACTATATCATTATATTCAGCTCCCTCCTGTGCCTTGTCTAAATATGATCCTTCTTACTGCTCTTATAAATGAGAAGGTTCATATGAGTTATTAATAACTTCAACACATTCAGGAATACAGGCAGTTCAACATCATTTAATCCCTCATAATTAGTCCTTCCTGTCCACCCTCTCTATGCTTCACCTGAGTCCTGTACTTGAAGAGCAAACTTTCTGTTCAGCTCTGGTCATTTCAACAGGAAAGTCTGAAGGGTCCTGCTTTATTGGATGTCCATCTTTTCCCCTGAAAGAAGATGTTCAATTTTTCTGGGTAGTTGTTTGCTGCTTGTTTGTAATCCAAGCTCTTTTCCCTTCTGGAATATCATATTCTAATCCCTATGAGCTTTTGATGTAGACACTACCAAATCCTGTGTAATCCTGACTGGTTGCTTGTAGTATTTTCTCTTTCATTTGGAAGTTTTGGAATTTGACCATAATACTACTGGGAGTTTTTTTTTTTTGGGGGGGGGTTGTGATCTTTTTCAAGAAGTGATCAGTGGATTTCCTCAATTCTCTCAATTACCCTCTTCTAGGATCTCAGGGCAATTTGGGTGTCTTATTTCTTGAGAAATGAAGTCTAGGGGCAGCTAGGTAGCATACTGAATAGAGCCTCAGACCAGGAATTAGGAGGACCTGAGCTTAAATCCATCCTGTCACTTAATAGTTACCTAGCTGTGTGACCTTGGGCAAGTCACTTAACTCCATTGACTTGCAAAAAAAAAGAAATGAAGTCTAGGCTTTTTTTCATGGTCATGACTTTCAGGTAACCCTGTGATTTTTAGATGATCTCTTCTGGATCTGTTTTCCAGGTCAGTTGTTTTTCCAGTGAGATATTTCACATTTTTCTTCTAGTTTTTCTTTCTTTTGATTTGATTTTATTGCTTTTTGATTTCCCACAAAGTCATCAGCTTCTTTTAGCTCCATTCTACATTTGAAGGAGTTTTTTTTTTCAGAGTATTTTTAATCTCCTTTTCCAACTGGCCAATTCTGCTTTTTATTTTTTATTTTGATTTTAGTTTTTTGCAAGACAAATGGGGTAAAGTGGTTTGCCCAAGGCCACATAGCTAGGTAATTATTAAGTGTCTGAAGCCGAATTTGAACTCAGGTACTCCTGACTCCAGGGCCAGTGCTCTATCCACTGCGCCACCTAGCCACCCCCAATTCTGCTTTTTAAGGCATTTTTCTCTTCAATTGTCTTTTGGACTGCTTTTTCCATTTGACCTAAACTGGTTTTACTACCAACCTGCCATCCCTGGTGATCCCTTGGCCAAGAAGTCTGGAAACTCTTCCCATTGCCACAGACCCAGGCACCCCCCAGGGGACTATGTGCCTCACTAGGTGGATCTGATTTACTCTGGCTTGGTTCTGATGGTGTCTGGACTATGCTGTGGCTTTTTCCAACCCCCAGTCTCAGAGGAATAGATCTTTCCCATGTGTCTACTAAGCTATTTTGGACTGGGAAATGATTTCACTCAGTCTTTCTGGGGATTCTATCCCTCAAGAATTTGGTTAGCATAATAATTTTATGGTTTGGGGGGTTTTTGGGGGAAGAGTTTCTGGAAATCCCTGCCATTTCTCTACCTTCTTGACTACACCCCCACATTCATCTTGTGTATCTTGTAGGCCCTTCCATATTGTTATTTTCTTTGACCCCCTGTGTATTCTCCCTGCCTGATTGAACAGGACAGTTCTCAGTGATTGGACCTACAGGACCCATCCAGGCCTCACTTGGTGGAGAGGCAGAGTTACCATGTTACCTGTACCCACCTCAGAGTGCTCAGCACATGGAGGTGATCTGGTTGCAGTCTGCTCGGGTGGTACATCTCTTTCGAGATGGGGAGGACCATTTTGAAGACCAGGACCCTAATTACCAAGGGAGGACAGAGCTGGTGAGAGATGCTATCACAAGTGGGAATGTCACCCTGAAGATACGGGATGTGAAACTCTTGGATGCAGGAAAGTACAAGTGTCTTGTTGAAGATACATTTTACCAAGAGGAAGCTGACATGGAGCTGAAGATCTTAGGTAAGAAACTGGGACCTGCACTGTGTATATTTGTTTGAGGGGTGAAAACTTCTTTCCCAATTCTGTGATTCACAGACTCACAGGAAATCCTAGAGAAAGGAACCTCATAAACCTTATAGTCGAAAAGCTCTGTGAACAAGAAACCTCTCCCTACAGGTCCTATTTTCATTTGGCCTGTATCTTGGACCCTAGTCCTTCCACATGGAAGATCCTTAATGCATGGATATTGAACGTAATGCTTGAAGACTTCTAATGAGAAACCCAGGTACCTCTCTGAGAGATGATACCCTTTCCACTTCTGGGTAGATGTAGCCATTAAGAAATGTTTCTTGACATTAAACCCTAATCATCCTCTTTGCAGTCTCTTCCTATTATTACTAGTTTTGTCCCAGGGAATAATCAGAACAAGTTTAATCCATTTTTCAAAGCATGGTTCTTTAAACTTTCAGACAACTCTCATGCCCAGGCTAAGACTTCTCTTTCCCAGGCTATGACAATAACTAAACTGACAGAATGCCAGTATTAAACTTCATCAATATTGTCTTATGATATAATTTCAACAATATTTACCATCCTTTTCATATTCCTTCGAATTCTCTCAGATTAGTCTCCAGCTGTTCTCTAGGAATCCCCAGTTCCAAAACACTGAGACAAGAAAGTCTTGAAGCAGTGGATAAAGGGAACACAGGATAAGCATTTTCAATGAGCTTGGAGGAAATTTCAAAACAATTTCTGTAGAGTTTGCTGAAAATGTGGAGAAGGAAAATTAAGGAAGGGAAAAAAAGAATTCTCCCCAAGTTCTTACTTCCTCTTGTCATTGCAGGCAAATACACAGAACAAAACTACTAAATGGGTAAATATGGGAGGTGACAACTAATAGTACTTTCCAAACTACTTTGACAAAGGAGCACTTTGGGACTTGAGAAATAATGACAGAGACTATGAATTCTGGTCTCAGGTTGTGGGAGGCATGGAATATTTATAATGTAAAATTGGATAGAGGCAGAGAGAGGGAACATAATGGGGAAAATTAAATTTTGATTTTTTCTTTTAACTATATTATCCTTGACTTGAATCCAAGTTACATTAGGTTGACCTTAAGTTTGGGAGGTAACATCATACTTGATTTGGATTCAAAGGACTTGGATTCAATGTTCTCCTATATATTATATAAGTGATCTCAAACTAGTTAATTCACTTATCTGTATTTTAATCCTTTGTAAAATGAGGGGTTGGACTTGTTGGTCTCAGAGCTTCCTTTTAGGGAATTTATACGGGATCAAAATTCAAAGTGATGTGGTTATAGAACCATATAACTATATCTGGAATAAGGAAAACATAGGTACAAGGACCACTTCAAAGGCTTACTGTCTGTATATCTGTACATCTGGGTAAGTCATTTTGCTTCTCTTTGACTTAGTTTTCTCTCTCTCTAAGAGGAGGGGATTGGACTTGAAAACCTTGATAATGTCTTCCAGCTCTGAATTTATGATCTTAAGACAAGGATTAGCTATTCTGTTAGCTTCACTATCTAGAGTGAAGTTGTTTAAATCTCCTCTCAGGATACTATTATACTTCTGGGGTATCTCTTTAATGCTTTCAACTTGAGACCCCATCCCATTGAGTTTCTCTATTAACTGTCAGTGATTAACTCCTTAGTTCCATTGAACCAATTAATATCATTAGCTTTTAGGAAAGGACAGAATTACAATATTTTTTCCCAACACCTAGGGAACACTCTTCCCTTTATACACCTCAGTCCCAGAGGAGTGTAATCTTAAACTTAGAGCAGTTTCAATCAAGCATTGGTTTAGCCAGATTTAGTTCTAAATGTGGCATAGCTTATGGATGAATGAGTCTATATTTGTATTCCTACCAGGCTGTGTCATTTGAATTCTTTGGGAATTGACTTCTGTCAAATCTTCCTAGGGACTTCAGTCTCTAGACACCCAAATGTTGTCTTTTCAAGTTTACAAGGTCATAACCACCTACAAGACTCCTTCACCTGAAAGAAGGAATGATGAATTGAGATAGAAGCAAAGCATGGCCATGTCTTCTCCACTTCATTCTGGCTTTTGGTGAAAGATAGCCCCAGATCCTAATCCTATTCAGAGGCCCATAGAAGCTAGACTTTATAGCAATTAGTCCTCCTTGAATACCACTTGCAAAAATACAAATTTAGCCTCAGTGTATGGAAAAACTTTCTAAGAATTAGAATATGACCAAAATACAAGGGGCTCCCATGGAAGGCAGGCTACCCTTCCCCATGAATCTTTAAGCAAAGGCTGCCTAACCACTTCTAGACAGAATTTAGAAAAGATTCTAATGGGCATGTGTCGAATAAGTTGGGCCTTCTGAATTTCCTTATAACTGAGATTCTTTGAATATAAAATTCATCCAAGAGTACACAAAACTGACTCCTGTTCCCCCTGTACTCCCTGGCATCTTCAGCAATGTAAACCAGTGTTGCATCTCACAAATAGACTGAAATGTCAGTAGAAAATGTGGCCTGAGCTAAGGATGGACAAAGGGGATATGAGCATGGTAATGCGATGGATGGAAGGAGCTGGAGTGTCTTTTGTGGGTTGCAAAGTTTGATCAGAGAGGAGAGCAGCAGGGCCTGGAGGGGCCCCAAATTTGACCAAACTGTGGCCCTGTCCTCGCTCATTGAGGGTATGAGAATGAGTGGTGGGGAGAGAAGATACTCCAAGGATTGTCATTATTGCTCTGGTCCTGACACTTATGTGCAATTGTGTTTCAGGTGAAGAACATGAGTCACAGATTTCCCCACAGAGAAACATTCGGTTTTTTATTCATTTTGGGTCAGTGATGTCATTGTATCTTGTAACACTGCTGCTGTTATTCTCAGGTAATTATGAGCAGGGCCTGGAGCAAGCATTCTCTTTTGGATGTATCAGGCATTTCTGGGCAGAAGGAGGACAAGGATTTTAGTACCAGAATCTTAGGAACCGAACTTTTAACGAAGTCCTGGTCTCCTGCCCCAGGGTACCCTTTATCCGCCCCCCCCCCCCCGAACTTATAGAATTCATGGTCTTCAAGGTCACTCATCTTCAAATACCTACCCTTAGAACCCTATTCCTCCCAACCACTCTTACAATCACATGATCATGACCGCATGAAATTCATTCCACACTCCACATCCTATTCTATATTAGACTGTGGGTCTCTGAAAGGGACCATTCTTGTCCATCTATGGTCTTCTTTCCTTAATCACTGATTCATTATATGATGGTTAAGAACTTACTGTGTGAAAAGCATGTGCAAAGCCATGTAGAAATACAAACAATATTTCCTCTCTCTCCCTCAGTCCCAATTCCTGCCCCTGGGTATGGTTGGAGAGACTGAAGTTTGAATAAGGATCATCTTTGACATCTTAAAGTAGATGAAAAAAGCTTAAATCAGTAATTTTAATAATATACTGATTACTTTACCTAATATTCTGGATTAAG
Organism: Macrotis lagotis; assembly: GCF_037893015.1. NCBI lineage: Eukaryota > Metazoa > Chordata > Mammalia > Peramelemorphia > Peramelidae > Macrotis > Macrotis lagotis. The sequence goes on along the minus strand of NC_133666.1, from coordinate 623,613,696 downwards.
GAAAGAAGTTAAGTTGTGATAAAACTGTACTGGCACTTAGGGAGCTGAATTTCTAAGTGGGAGTGAGTTGTGGATACAAAAATGTGGTAAGTACAAAGAGAAATCCAGGTAAAATATTGTGAGAGATCTGAGGAGGAAGAAATCATTTAATTTGATGGTAGGAAGGGATCAAGAAAGACTTCATAAAGAGAGGTGGCCTCAGGGATAGATCTTGAAGGACTTGAAGGAAGAATGAACTTAGGCAGAGATAGGCATGGGATAGAAACCATTTTCACTTTTTAAGTGGATCAAAGAAAAGGAAAAGAGAAATATGAGGAGGAAAGGCAAAGTCTAGTGCAGTTGGAACACAATACACTTGAATTAATTGATCAACAAAGAAGGAAAAAAAGTATTAAATCCCACTATAAACTAGGCAATGGAAATAAAAAAGACAAAAAAAAATTCTCCTTGCCCCCATGGAGGTTACATTCTACCAGAAGAGACAAAAATGTGTATTTATAAACCTAATCAAATACAAGATAATTCTGGGGAGATAGCACTAGTGTCTGGTAGATGTCATTTGCAAAGACTATGTGTTATAAGGGGAATAAGATGTAAATAAGGTTCTAAAAGTAGGATCTTTTGATTCTGAAGAGATTCAAATATCAGAGAGTAGTTTATGTTTTACTCTGGAGTGAATAGGGAGCCACTAGAGTTTAATTGTGTAGAATAGAGATATGGTTAGACTTGTGCATTATCAAAATCATTTTGGCAGCTAAGTGGGGGACTGATTGGAAAGAGGAGACCCTTGAAACAAGGAGATCATGCAATCCAAGCAAGAGGTATCAGAGAACTGTATCAGAGTTCCTATGAGCAGAGGAGAATAATGTAAGAAATGTATTGGAGACAAAAATTAACAAAATTTGGTGATTTATTAGATATATATGGTAAGAAAGAGAATAGAACCCAAGGGATGCTCTACAGTCTTAAATCTGTGTGTTTAGAAGGATTATAATATTCTTGAGATAATGGTCTGGGATTGTAACAAAGAATGGAAGGATTGGAGATCATGATAAAGACAAAGATTAGGTTTATTTAGGAGTAGGGTAAATGTAAAAATGGTTTGAGTAGAAAATTTTGGACAATGGGAAAATTAAGGTTTGACTTTGTGACTGAGTTAGCATGAAAGATTAGGTCCTGGGAGCTGAGATTGAGAAACTGAGGAGCTAGTGTGTTTGAAGGAATATCAACATATATGTAAATATGAATTAGTATGACCAGAGCTACTACAGAAAGAAATACTGTGAACCAAGTACTGAACTTTTTGAGGAAGGAAGAAAAATGATCTGGGATCTAGCAGGAATCTGTCAATTATGACTGGATTGTGTAGTTGAATAGAGACTCGAAGGAGGAGAAGATTACTTAGGGATAATAGCAGAGGAAAAATTTGGAAGCATTGAGAATGAATATTCTTCTGAATCTCTCTCAAGGGCCAGTGTTGGAGGATTTGAGACAAAGTCCAACCAGTATTGCAAAGCACAGCCAAGAGATGCAGTGTATCTAGGGGGAATTCAGATTTCATTGAGTGCCAAAAGATAGTAGGAAAAAGAAAGAAAAATAATGCAATTTCATGAATTAATTAAGGAACAGGAATCAAGACAGAGGTATAAAATGGAGGAACAAAAATTGCAGAGGACACACTGGAAAGGTGAATAGAGCTGGAGTGAACTATCCTTAAATATGAAGTTCATTTTAGGGTGCCCCAGGGACCTTGTTTCTTCTATTTCCCTAGGTTTTGTGCAGCTGTTCAGGTTCTTTGTCCATGTGAGCCACCAAAATATACTCAAACCTTACTATATGGGAAGGGGTTTAGATGGGATAGAAAAATGATAAATACAATCATTCATCAGGGTCTGGGGGCTTCTTTCAGTATATTTTCTGAGGTCAGGTTCCTGGATTGGTGCAATTGTTCAGATCTTCATTCTGACTTCTGTATTTGAAATTTGGATGTGTATTTGTATTTTCTGGATGCAGCACAGATGCACAGGTAAGAAGGGAGAGGTGGGCAGCAATGTGATGAATTATTATAAGAAATGATTATAAAACTCTAATCCTATAGTTCTTAAGTAACCTAGAACCTGGGTGTCTCTCAGTCTTTGTGCAGCCTTTATTCCCTCCTTTTTCAGGATGGCTCTGATTTGTGTTTGTTTCTCAACACCCAAAGTTGAGCATTTCTTACCTGTGTCTCCTTCAGTCTATGTACTGTCCTTATCCCTGATTACGTCTCAATGTATATATGCTGCTCTGATCCCTTTGTATTTCCTATTCTTTGTGCAACCATCTTTTGCATATACCCCACTTCCTTTGCATAGACACTGAATTCCCCCCCATCTTTGTAAAACTGACCTGTCTCCAACCTTGATCCCAAAGTATCATTAGTTCCTATGTAGCCTTGAGCTCTTTGTCCCCCCTGCCCTCTTCTATGTTTTGCCTAAATTAAACTCAAATGGAGTGTGGTATATAAGACAAATTCAGAGTCTAGGGTGGGGGTGAGAGTGGGGTCAGAGGGCCCAAGCCTACCAAATGGCAGAGAAATGGGTGGTCCAAACCCACTTTCCCCAGGAGAATTGGGAGGGGATATCCTGTTTTCTTTCAATATCAGCTCATATGTTATGTCTTGATTGCAGGGCTTTTATATAAGACAGCAAAATGGAAAAACATTGTATCTGTGGCAATATTCCTTATACTGTTAAGTGCAAGATTAATTTTACTTGTGGTGATAGAAAAAAGAAGACATTTACATTCCCGGCAAACAGGAAACTCATCTCAACAGTCTTCAGAAGGACACCTAACCAGTTGGTTAAATAAGGTAATTTCTCCAGGTCAGCTAGGTGGTACAGTGGACAGAGCACCTGAGTTCAAATGTGGCCTCATATACTTAATAATCACCTAGCTGTGTGACCTTGGGCAAGTCATTTATCCCCACTGCCTTTCAAAAAAAACCCTAAAATTATGTAATTTCAGAGCTTAAAAATAAGTAATTTCAGCTGGAGTCTGTATTTAATATAATGAGATAGGCAATTGTTGCATTCAGCTGGTGAGGAGTCAAGTTAGAATTGGGGGATGTACTCAGTTCAGTGGTGGGGATGGTACAAGAGTGGAAGAGGATAAATGAGAAGGAAAGATTTATAATGATGACATCATTGAGAGGCTTGGGGGAAATAAGACAAGCTGAACGAGGCATTTTACCTGCCTCAAGCTAGTACAGGAATAGGACAGTAGAGGGAAGTCAAAAAGAAATGATTCTTTTCTTCTCACTTGCCTTCCCTCCACTTTTCTTTAGAAAGCTTTTAGAAGCTTTCTTAGAAGTCTTTCTTTGAAATTCTCCCTCTATACTTTTCCCTTTCTCTCATTCTTTCTTCATCTTTTCTCTACCCATCCACATCTCAAACAGATGTTCAGTCCCTAGGGTGAGTGACCAATCCAGAGCACAGCTTCTTTCCCTCCCTGGTTCCTGAGTGAGATTAAAGAGGCAGGTGCTTTGCACAGGTTTTTGAGTTACAGTGGAAGTTGGGGTTGGAGTGGTGAAGAGGGTGAAAACTTCCTTTGCCTTCTATTTCCAGGTTAGTATCTGAAACCTGATTTCCTCAGCCTTTATTGTGCTTAAATATCTTGACCGTTGCTCAAGATACTCTCACTTGCTCAGTGTCTGCATCTTATCTCTTTATGGGTTGGGTTTCATGGTCAATGGTGATTACTCAGTCAGAAAAAAACATTTAATAGTATTCTGTCTTAAGCTATGTCCTGGGGATTGTTGTTTGTCCTTCATTCTCAAAGGCCAATGACTTTAAAAGGGTGATGTCTTGAGTTGAAAGTGATTTGGACTTAAAAGAGACACAGCTGTGAAGAGTTATCAGCTCTCTCCTCCAGAATCTTCTGAGTCTAGTGCAAATACAGAGGGATGAGCCCAGATTCAATGGAGGTCCTTGGTCTTTCCCAGGTCTCAGTTTACCTGGAGCAACATCCATTCAAGTGATTTCAGGCCTGGTAAGAAATGAGGCAAAAAATGGCCTAGTTTGCTTACTCAAAAAAAAAAAATCAAACTAAGAGGAAAGACCCCTGGATTTCTTCTGTTCTGGGTCAGAACAGAAACAATTGCTATTTACACTCACTCTGAGCCATGAAAACTCAAACACTGATCAAGTGAGGACTGGGCTAAAACTCAATGAAAGACATAGAAGGCAAAGGACAGTTCCTGGCTTTTAGGAGCTCACAGTCTTGTGGGAAGATGACATGCAAATTATTATGTATAAACCATTATAATCAGGAAATGTTAGAGATGACCAATAGAAGAAATGAGCCAGGGTTAAGGAGAATTGAGAAGAGCTTCCTGTTGAAGGTGCAATTTTAGTTAGGACTTGAAATCAGGAGTTAAAGAAGAGTGAGAGCATTCCAGGCATGGGGAATAATCAATGAAAATACCTTTTCTGAGGAAGAACAAGGAGGTTTGGGTTCAGTAAATCCCAGAATACATGAATAGGGGGAGGAAGGTGTAAGAAATCTGGAAAGATGAATGTGGGTGGGTGGGAATTATGAAGGGATTTCAATGCTAGAAAATTTTATAATTGACCCTGTGACTTGCAATCCCAAATATAGTTTTTTTTGAGAGGAAAGTATAATTATTTTATTTATTTTCATAGGAAAGAGAGGGTAATGAATGCATTCTATAGAAGCTCAAAAGAACAGAATCATCAAGCTGTGCTAAAGATATTAAGGAGATTGCTTGTGGGGGAAAAAGATGTGCAAACTTAATCTTCCTAATTAGGATCACAGAGTTAAAATAAATTCAAAATTAGCTCTTCAAAGAGATGTTTATATTAAGCCAAAATCTCTGAGAAACAAGAGTATAGATGCCTTCCCCCTTAAGAGCAAATGCCAAAATTTACAAAGTAAGCTTAAAAATGTAAAACAAAATAAAATGAAACCAACTCTTCTATAAGTTTCCTTGGCCTTCAAAAAAAATCTAGTTTTGGAGTTGCAAGTCACGGTCAACTATAAAATTGGAATATCTGAGGGTTTTATTTTGAGTATCCTCATAAGGATCGTTTATTCTTGTGTTTACAGTGTCTTCTTCCTTGATGTAAAGAATTGGTTATGAAACCAACTTCCCAATTGTCAGGACCAGCAGCAGAGACTTTGATTATAGAGAAAAAATTAAAGTCCAGTTGTGGTGAAACACCAGGAATATAGTTAGCACCAAAAATGGGATATTGCATTGTCAGCCTTTGTGCCTATGAGATTCATTAACAAAAAGTAGAAATTGTTCATTTTATTTGAGAGATCCAGACTGAAATTGATACCATATTTGGGTAATATGATGGGGAAAAGCACATTCAATTTCACTAAATGGAGAAGTGTAGCCAAAACTTGGATGATTGTACAATTGCTTCAAAAAATGGGTGCTATGAACTAATGCTGAGTGAAGAGAACAGAAGCAAGAGGACATTGTCCACATTAACAACATTGTGAGATGATCAACTATGACAGATGCAGCTCCACTCAGTTCAGGGATTAAGGATGACCCTGAGAGATCTGTAATGGACAATGGCATCCATATACAGAGAAAAACATGTATGGAATCTGAATGCAGAGCAAAGCAAACTATGTTCACTTTTAAAAACTTTTGTTTTTCCTTTCTTTTTCAGTTTCTCTTTTCACAGTGTAACTAATATGTAAGTATGTTAAACATGTACAGCTGTCATCGGATAGTTTGCAGCCAGGGGTAGAGGGGAGGAAAGGGAGGGTGATAGAGAAATGTGGAACTTATATATTTACAAATGGATGATTGTTGAAAAACTGCCATTGAATGTAATTGGAAAAATAATATTTCAATAAAAATATTTATTTTAGGAGGAGTGTAGGTATGGACCAGAGGACAAAGAGCACCCTCTCCAACCCATATCTTACTATTCAATTTGAGGGGGACTAGTTATATGATTTTTTGTTTCATAGGGAATAAAATCCAGGTGGGGAATAAAAATCCGCTTCTGTGTGTGTAACTCCTGACTTGAGATTAATTCTCAGAAGGTCATTCCCCTCCCAAATAGTCACATTTTGTTTCAGGAATGTGGAGATCTACATCCTGACCTTGTGTACTGTTTTGCTTATAACATAGCATCAGTATCCTGATAGTATGGTAGAAACTCAATGGTTGGGACAGGGTTGGGACAAGAATTGAGAAATGTTAATGATCTTTTTACAATTAAAAGTAAATTAATGTGAGGATTCATTTTTTTTTCTGCTAATGACAGTACAATTAGAATTGTTTTCCTTCTTGATTGCAAAAAAATGAATCACACAAGTCCTAAATGTCTGACTCCACAGGCACCAGTGGTTTCTGTTCTCCTAATGTTAAAGGGAAATATGTGCACATGTCCAGCAGCTGTTCCAACTAATGGCACAACTGCATGTTGGATCAGAGACACCTAAATGTTGGACTCTTCTGTTCTTCCTCCACAAGGGGTGGCAAACAGAACATAAAGCACCAAACATAAATGCATGGTAAACAGTAGGTGAGGGATTAAATTCTAATCATCAAAGTCGAACAAGTAGCTCAAGACCACTAACAGACATCCTTTTTTGGTTTAACTTTGTCCAAGGGCCAATCAGGGGGTAGCTTCCTCTGCTGGATTAAGGTCAATCATGGCAGAGTTCAGATGATAATGTTGTGTCCAGATCATCTGTTCAGTAGCTTTGAAGGCAGTATGATTGTTCAGTGGGACATTGAAAGATCCATTCCAGGAGGGTTGGAGACTAGATGTCTCCCTGATGTTGTAAATCCACATATCGTCTTAGACCCTAATGGATGCACCATCTCTCCCAAAGGAGGAGTTCGTGTTAAGGCTGCTTCTTTCCAGACCTGTGAAAAAAAATAGAGAAAGAGATAATATTTCTTACTGGACTTTTGTCTCCTATGGGGAGGTTCAGGGTTATCTCAAAACACTTGGAGAGTTGAAAAGCTGTATTTCCCATCAATTGTAAGTAGTATGTCTTTGATGTTACAATGCTGCTAAGATATTTGCTCTAATATATGCTGCTAGACACACCTCTAACCAATGGCTGAACTGGTCTCTATATCAAAACATCTATAGCCAATAGATTTTGACAATTCAATAAAGTCAATCTGCAGATGTTCAAATGGTAGGGTTGTTCAGTCTCTCCCCCATTTGTAACAATTTTGTTCCCTGAGGAGTTGAACTTGCCAAGAAAAGAAACTAAAAGATCCAGAGCTGGGATGGGGGAGAAACTCTTTCAAATATCTTTAAATTATGACTAAATAAATTCTAGAATGGCAGAACCCACAAGAAGAAGGAATAAAGCAAATTTCCAGCCCAAGACAACTTAGGAGTCAGACAGGAAAGGTCACTCTATTGCATCAGGGTGAAAAAGGCCAGCACAGATTAGGTTCCCCCCCCCCCCCAAACAGGAGCAGGCTTCCAAGGGACTGAATCAGTGACAGCAGTTGCAGTTTCTAGGCCTCCCAATCAAGGGATTGCAAAGACAGATTTGAAGGCCACTAAGAAAGGTTGATCACACTTGGTTGAGAGTGGAGCACAGCTGCAAACCCAGAGCAGATCTTGGGAGCCTCTGAATCATCACTGGCAGGAGCTGCTTCTGGAACTGACAGTAAGAAAGTCAAAAAACTGGTCAGCCAGTTATTACACAGGTGTCTTCCCATATTGGGATCTGGGTTGCAGTCTAAGGTGGCAGACCAAGGGGCAAGGAGCAGCACTATAACACTAGAATGTGTAGTCACAGTGGAGAGGAGACCTTTGAGAAAAAGACACAAGAGGACCAGTGATATCTGTCCCAGTCATTTCCTTTTTTTCTCTCTGCATGGTTAAGTCCCTAAAGCAAGTTCTTTCCTCCTCTCATCTGGACTATTGCAGTGGACTCCTAGTTGGTCTCTTGGTCTCAATTTTTCCCTTCTCCAATGCATTCTCCAAATAGCTGTGACATTTGTAATCATAAAGCACTTGTCTAATCATATCATTTCCATAATCAATAGATTGTAGAAGCTCCTTATGTCTTTGGAATGAAATACAGCCTCCTCTATTTGGCATGCAAAATCCTTCAGAGTCTGGCTCCCATCCAAGTTTTCACATTATTCTCTTCACATTCTCTGTGTCTCAGCCAAATAGACCTATTGGCTGTTTCTGCTAGATAACATTCTTTCTTCCAAACTCATGTCTTTGTGCAAGTTGCCACCTGTTTCTAGAATATACTCCATCCTCCTTCCGGAGCCTTAATACTCAATGAAGGCTTGGTTTGGCTGAGGCTTCCTCACTTATGCAGTCTATCCCAATCCCTGTGCATGTTAATTCCTCATCACTGAGATTATTTTGATTATTCTGTACTTATTTATTTGTCTCCTAAAAGATAATAAGTTTCTCAAGGGCAGGGACATTTCCATTTGTCTTTCTATCCCTATGGTTTAGTAGCAATTGGCACTGGACTGGTGTTCAATAAATTCTTTTTGAATTATTGAAAGGGGCGTCGGCTGAATGGTTGGGGTGTGATGGGCAGGGAGTGGCATACAGAACAAGAATCATGGCTAACTAAGTGATTAGAGTTTTTTTTACTGGGTTGTCAATGTGGTGGGGTGTTCAGATAAGATTTGATTTTTCCCTGTAGTTCTCTGGTCAGCCTCAAGCTTATCACCTGCAGCATTCTGCCAGAGCAGGTTTTCTTGGGGTCTCTCATCACTCTGCCTCCCCCACTGCCTTCCAGTTACCCCCAGCTGCACGAGTTTGAATAGCTAATAAGGTCAATAATCAGAAGGGCTGACTTCTGGGGAGGAGAGAGAGAGAAAAGGGGACTAATATCAATTGGGACTCACTAGGGCATTTAACCTGGGGTTCATGGATCCATAAAGGGCCCTCAAAATAAATTTTAGGGGTTTCATAAACTAGGAAAGGAACAAACTGCATCTTTATTTCGATATAATTGTTTTCTTTTTTCATCCTATCTATGCATTATATTTTTTGAATTTAAAAATATTATTCTGTGAAAAGTTCCATTTGTATCTGCCAGCTGCCAGAGTCCATGACCTAAAAAAGGTTAAGAAACCCTATTCTATGAATGACTTCCTACCTCTATCTGAGGATGGAAGAAAGGAAAGAGTAGCATTGCTCAACTTGGACCTGCCAGTTAGGAGCCTAGTGGGGCAGTTACTACTTCTCATAGATTATTGTTTGTCCTTTCTGAATCTTTATCTTGTCACTGCACCCAGATGGCTCCAGAAAAGATAAGGAGGCTGGTAATAAAGCATAGTCCTTCTTCACAAAATTCCAACTTACTTGCAAGTCAAGGTATTACCTTCCTGATGTTTTTGATCCTTTTGAGAACAAAAGACTGAAAACAACAATCTGAGGTAGCCTATCCTCTGTCACCACATCCCCTCCCTAACTGAATTTACCCTATGTACATGAATTCTTACTTTTGATTCTGGTGTCAGAATTTGGATAACATGTTGATAAGATGGGAATCCTGGGGAGGTGAAGAAAATGATGTTAGAAAATGACTTCTGCCTTTGAAACAAAAAAGAAAGGAATTAAAATGAGACAATTATCCTTGTGCTCCTCTTGGGACAGAAATTAATTCATCTGGAATCTATAATTAGAAACTATATCCTACTGGAGCAAAAAATCGAAAAAAACCCCCCCACCACTTCCTTCTCCTTTTCTCTCCCCCACACACTGGATCTATTGGTAAAAAACAATCACTTGGCAATAACCTCATTCATTGAAGATCATTATTTCATCCTGTCCAGAACCATGCTGCTGTCTACCATTCTTGCTCAGATTCACACAATCTCTGAAAAAGAACTCCCTCCCCTAACACATCTAACAAATCCATCAGGTTTTACTAAAGCTCTCTGGGGACAAGGAACACATGGCCTCCCAAGCCAATCCACACAATTTTTAGATTGTTCTGACTGTTAGGTAGGCCCCCCCTCCATATATGGAACTTAAATGCCTCCCTCTGTAATTTCCACACAATTTCTGTTTTTTCTTTGAAAACTGAATAATCATGTTTTATTAATCTGATGGGGGAAATAGCTCTTTTATAAACTGGCTTCAATTTCATTGATTTTAGCTATCAAACTTTTTGTTTTGTTCCTTTTTTAGTCTGGAAGGATTTCCCTTTGTTACACAGATGATTTTTATTTGCATATATATATATATATACATATATATATATATATAAAATCAAAATCAAATTAACCTACTATTGTCTCCTAAAGTTTAATTTATTATACAACTAAAAATGTTTCACCACTCCACAACCATGATAGAAATATGAGAAAATTTCTAATCTTCTCTGATCTTATTGTACTCATTTAAATCTACTGAATGGTTAGGTGAGAGTCAAGTCTCCCTGAGAGACCAAAAAGGATTTACTTCACAGTTCTCTGAGCACAAGGAGACTTTTAACTTCAAGACTTCTTGAGATGTCTTATAAATGAAAGACCTTTGATATAGGGGTATTTTTACAAATTTCTTGAATATATGAGGCTGATGAGCTATCCATATCTATGTATATATATATCTATCTATCTATATATCATCTATCGAGCCACACACATTGATTATATGTTTTTGACCTAATTGTTTTACCACTTGACTTGCCATCTTCTCAAACATTGGTGACTTTGAGCTTTAGGTTGACAGTACTGTTATCTCTCTTGGTTATCATCAATTAATAAATTGTCAAAGGCTGTGAACAGGCAGTTCTCTAGGGAAGACATAAAAGCCATCTAAAGTCATTTGGAAAAAACACTTTAAGTCATTAATGAGTTATCTCATCAGATTGTCAAAAATACCAAAAAAAAAAAAAAAAGAATATTTTTGTGGAGCTTTGAATTTGTCAAATCATTGTAGAGTACAATTTGAAGTATGAACAGCATGTTAATAGATTGTGCATATCATTTGTATGAGTAATACCACTACTGGGTCTATATCCCAAAGAAATCAAACAAAAGGAGAAAGGCAATGTTTATAGCAGTTGTTTTCACTGCAATCCCAGCCTGAAAGCAAGAGGGATACTCATCAATTGGAAGGAAATTTCCAAATAAATTATGGTATATGAATATAATAAAACACTATTGTCTTGTAAGAAATAAAATGACCAACCCAGTCCTTCTGAACAGTGTTGTGCTCCTGGTCTTACTTCCTTAAATATGTTCTATTAAAAACCTAAAAAGAAAAAAAAAGAGGGGTGGCTAGGTGGCATAGTGGATAAAGCACCGGCCCTGGAGTCAGAAGTACCTGGGTTCAAATCTGGTCTCAGACACCTAATAATTACCTAGCTGTGTGGCCTTGGGCAAGCCACTTAACCTCCTTTGCCTTGCAAAAACCTAAAAAAATATGTTCTATTGCACCTTACGAGAATGAGACAAAATTTCTGGGTAATTAATCATGTTATTGATTATGGCTAGTGAATAATTAAGAAAAGTTTGATAATTTGGTTGTCTCTTATAAATCAAAGATAGATCATGGTCGCCTATTGATGCATAGATACCCTTGGAAGAGTGGATGTTCTGAGTTATGACAATTAACTTTGATTATGGCAATCAATGAGAAGAATGAATATGAACCTATTCTAATGAAAAGCTAGGAAACGTGACTTTGTGTTAATCCCAGACCACTGGACTGGACCCCACTCAAGCCTGAGTACAACACAATGGGCTTCCCCAGCTATCTGGGGTCTGAGAATTTAAATCTAGTCTCATTATCAGTCCTATTCTTCTGGTCTGATTTGACCTAGTAGAGAATGAGGAAATTAGAAGGGGAAAAAATCCTGGATCCCTACAATAGTAATTGATTTTAGGACAATAATCATCATCATTTCTCTCACTCGATTCATGCAATGATAGAATCACACACAGTCTTGACAGGCTTATATATCAAAAGGACCCCAGAGACTATCTTTTCCAATTGTCTAAGTCTTAAAAGCAGCAAAAATGTGGCTCCATTTGAGTTAGGACATGGAGAGAGAGAGAGAGAGAGAGAGAGAAGGCAAAGGAAAGATACTAAGAATAGTAACTTGGAAATCTATTGGGTAATAAGCAATTGAATGACTTGAAAGATTATGGGAAGGAAAAAAGAACAAAAACCCACAACTTTTTCCTTCAGTTTTCAATGATTCACCTATTTCTACCCAGGAAACCTGGACAATATCTTTCCAGAAATTTTCATGGAAAAGAGCTCTAATATTTTAGATCAAGAAGACAAAATAATTCTTGAAAGAATCCATTTATCACCCCCCCCAGAAAGAGATCCCCAAATAAAGATTCCAAGGAATATTGTAATGAAATTTCAGAATTCTTAATTAAAGGTGAAAATACTGCAAAGTGGCCAAAAAAAGCAATTTAAATATCAGGGAGCCACAGTCGGGATTACACAGAATTTGTCAGTTTCAACATAAAAGAATATGAAAACCTGGAATATGATATTCCAAATTGCAAAGGAACTTGAATTATAACCAAGAATCAACTACTCTGCAAAATTCAACATATTCTTTCAGGGGAAAAGATGCAGTTTTTCAACAAAATGGAGGATTTTGAAACTAACCAGATCAGACCTGAATAGAAAATTTGGTCTTCAAATATAAGATTTAAGAGACACATGAAAGAGGAAACAGAAAGGGGGAAAATGTTGATCAATAAGATTAAACTGTCTATATCTCTACATGGGAGGGCATTACTTATAACTATTGAGAATTGTATTTCTCTTAAGATAGTTAAAAAGAATACTTAGACATTGTAGGTATAAATTGATCAAGAAACTGATGATGCTTTAGCTGACACTGGTTTTTGTGGGTTATACTTCTCTTGGGACAGTTGGAGATAGTGCACTTGGAAGGTGCATCATGATGTAATGATGCTTTATATAATACTTTAGCTCATGAGGGTCATTTTCCTATTGGGTAATTTCAGGGAGAGTACTTGGAAATAGGGTATGAGTATAAATTGATTATAATTTGATATTGCTTATGGCTCTTAAGAATTGTACTTTTTTGCAAGGCAATGAGATTAAGTGATTTGACCAAGGTCACACAGCTAGGTAATTATTAAGTGTCTGAGGCTTGATTTGAACTTAGGTCCTCCTGACTCCAGGGTTGGTGTATTATCCACTGTGTCACTTAGCTGCCCCACAAATTGTATTTTTAATGGATCAAGTGGGACTGAGTGTATGAAGTGATTACAAGATAATGATGTTTATAAACCAATCAGATAATCAGCACTTGAGAATAGTACTTCTATCAAGACAGATAAAAGAAGTATACTTTGCTAGAGGTTGTGGGTATAAGACCAGGTATAAAGCAATTAAGACTTGAAAAGAAGGATTATACTTGTGGAAGGCAGAGAATCTAGAGGCTAAATAATACCACATGAAGAAGTACAATGAACCTACTATAGGAAAGGGAAAGAAGGGAGGGTGAGTAATTCTTAATCTCAGTAGATTTGTCCTGAAGAGAATAGCATACCTTCCAAATTTATTTTACCTCACATGGAAGTAGGATGGAGAAAGGAGGAAAAAGGGAAAGTTAAAAAAAAAGTTCTTCTTTCACAATGTGCCTACATGTACTTGCATAACCTGTATCGGTGTATATTCACTCATCTGATAGCACAAGCACCACTGGCTCCTAAAAAGTAATATGCATAGAATGTGATATCACTAACTGTATCTCTCATATATCAGCAGGTCATATAGTGTTTATTATCACCAGACATACCTATGTCCTAATGCCAGTTAAAACCAGAGGATGGTACAAATCTAGTGCTGATCATGTTTTTGGTGACATCATTCAACAATACAAGAACCTCCCATCTGTAAGGTTTAAAAGATTAGAAGTACCTGAATTCAAATCTGACCCCAGTTAATTACCTAGTTGTATGACTTTAGGCAAGTCACTTAACCCCATTTCCTTGCCAAAAAAAAGTAAAAGATAATCAGGGAACTTTTTTTGTTCTGTCATTTTCAATCATGTCCAAGTTTTTGTAAGTGAATTTGAGTTTTTACAGGCAAAAATGTTGGAATGATTTGCCACTTCTATGTCTAGCTCATTTTTACAGATGAGAAAACCGAGGCAAGTAAACTTAAGTGACTTGTCCAGGGTTATATAGCTAGCAAGTGAGTCCACATTTGGATTCAGGAAGATGAATGTTCCTCCAACCTTTCTTCTTCCTCTAAGTTTGGCACTCTAACTACTGTGCAACCTAGCTGCCCCATCAGGGAAACCACTGCCATGTCTGAAGAAAAAACTAGTGAAAAAATTACTCACAGAAGTATCAAAACAGTCTATAAATTAGACTCAAATAAAAAATCTCATCAAAGAGCTTTAAAAAAATTTAAAAACCAAAGAAAAAAGGAGGAAGAAAAATGGAAAAAAAAACTAACTGGAAATTAAATAACTTTATCTTAAATAATGGGTGGATCAAACAGCAAATAATAGAAATAATAATTATATCCAAGAAAATGATACTAATGAAACATTATACCAAAATTTATGGGATGCAGCCAAGGCAGCTTTGAAGAGGAACTTTATATCTCTCATTGCCTATATGTATAAAATAGAGAATGAAGAGATCATTGAATTGAGTATGTAACAAAAAAAGCTAGAAAAAGAACAAATTAAAGATCCCAAATTAAATACCAAATTAGAAATTCTGAAAATCAAGGGTGAGATTAATAAAATTGAAAGCAAGAAAACAAATGGTCTCATAAATAAAAGTCAGAGTTGGTTTTATGAAAAAGCCAATAAAATAGACAAAACTTTGGTTAATCTGATTTAAAAAAGAAAGAAGATAACAAAATTACCAGTATCAAAAATGGACAAGGTAAACTTATATAAGGAGGAAATTAAAGAGATAATTCAGAGCTACTTTGCCAAACTGTATGCCAATAAATTGGATAACCTGAGTGAAATGGATGGATATTAACAAAAATACAAACTGCCCAGAATAACAGAAGAGGAAATAAATTACTTAAATAGCCCCATTTCAGTAAAAGAAATCAAAGAAACCATCAATAAACTCCATAAGAAAAAGTCTCCTGGTTCAGATGGATTTACTAGTGAATTCTATCAAACATTTAAGGAACAATTAATTCCTGTTCTACATAAACTGCTTTTATGACAACAACATAGTGCTGATACCTAAACCAGTCATAACCAAAATAGACAAAGAAAGTTATAGAACAATCTCTCTAATGAATATTGATGCAAAAGTCTTAAATAAAATTTTAGCAATAAGACTACAGCAAGTTATTACTAGGATTATACACCAGGATCAGGTAGGATTTATACCAAGTAGGCAGGGATGGTTCAATATCAGGAAAACACAACATAATTGAACATATCAATAAGAAAACCAACAGAAATCATATGATTTTCTCAATGGATGCTGAAAAAGCCTTTGATAAAATATAACATCCATTTCTATTAAAAACACTAAAAAGTTTAGGAATAAATGGAGTTTTCCTTAAAATAATAAATAGTATCTATCTAAAAACATCAACAAATATTAAATGTAAGGAGAATAAACTTGGAGCATTTCCAGTAAAATCAGGGATGAAGTAAGGATGCCAATTATCACCATTACTATGCAATATAGTATTAAAATGTTAGTTTTGGGACAGCTAGGTGGTGCAGTGGATAGAAACCACTGTCTCTGGAGACAGGAGGACCTGAGTTCAAATGTGATATCCAAAAATTACCTAGCTATGTGATCTTGGACAAATCACTTAAACCCATTGCCTTTCAAAAAAGCAAAAAACAAATGCTAGTTTTAGCAATAGAGAAAGAAATTGAAGGAATCAGAATTGGCAATGAAGAAGCAAAGCTCTCACTCTCTGTAAATGATATGGTGGTATACTTAGAGAACCTGAGGAAGATCATCTAAAAAAATCCTTGAAACAAATTCAGCAAAGTAGCAGGATATAATACAAACCCACATAAATTATCAGGACTTATATACATATATATATACATACATATATATGTATGTATATACATACATATATATATATATGTATACATATATATATATATATATATATATGAACAACAAAGACCAAGAGCAAGAGATAGAATGAGAAATTCCATTTAAAGTAACTGTAGACAACATTAAATACTTGGGAATCTACCTCCCAAGACAAACCCAGAAACTGTATAAGCACAATCATAAAGCACTTCTCACCTAAATAAAATCACATCTAAATAATTGGAAAAATGTTGATTGCTCATGTTTAGGTAGAGCTAATGTAGTAAAAATGACAATTCTACTCCAATTAAATTACTTATTCAGTGCCATACTAATCAAACTACCAAATAACTACCTTATCAAGGAAGAAAAAGAAGTAACAAAATTCATCTGGAGTAACAAAAGGTCAAGAATAGCAAGAGAAGATGAAAAAAATTTAAAGGAAGATTGTCTAACTCTATCAGATCTAAAACTTTACTATAAAGGGGCAGTCATTAAAACTGCCTGATATTGGTTAAGAAATAGAATAATGGATCAGTGGATTAGGATAGGTTCAAAACTGTTGAACTGTTTGACAAACCCAGGCATGAGCTTCTGAGATAAGAACTCACTATTTGATAAAAATTATTGGGAAAACTGGAATATAATATGGCAAAAAACTAGGCATAGACCCACATCTCACACCATACACCAAAATAAGGTCAAAATGGATACAGGATTTAGACATAAAGGGTGACACAATAGATAAAGTGATAGGCCAATAAATATTCTATCAGAGCTATGGAAAGGAGTCAAATTTATGATCAAAAAAGAATTAGAGTACATTATAAAATGCAAAATGAATGATTTTGACTATATTAAATTAAAGTGTTTGCACCAATAAAATCAATAATGCTAAAATAAGAAGGAAAGCAGAAAATTGGGAAATAATCTTCGCAGCTAGGAGTTCTGATAAAGGTCTCATTCTAAAATAAATAGAGAATTACATCAAATTTATAATGTTACAAGTCATTCCCCCAGTTTATAAATGGTCAAAGGATATGAATAGACAGTTTTCAAATGAAGAAATTGAAGCTATATTTAATCATATAAAAATGCTCTAAATCATTATTGATTAGAGGGAAATGCAAATTAAAACACAATGAGGTATCACATCACACCTATCAGATTAGCCAGGATGAAAAAAAGGGAAAATGATCAATGTTGGAGAAGTTGTGGGCCATTGACGCATTGCTGGTGGAGTTGTGAATGGAACCAACCATTTTGGAGAGCAATATGGAACTATGCCCAAAGAACAATAAAAACGTTCATTCCCTTTGACCCATGTGTGGGACAAATGCCACTTAAATATATTTTGGAGATCTCTCAAGGTATGAAGAGAAAGCTTTATTCGTTTCTCCAGGAACCGGCCACAATCAATTCGAGAGATTGAGGCAAAATCGACAGGTCCAAGAATCACATTTATCCTAACTCGACACCCCCCCCCCCCACACTGACCCACCCTCATTAATGAGGAAAGTGGTTTTACAATCTAAACAGGAAAACTACCCTAGGGAAAAGAGTATAAAATTCAAACTGAAGCCAGTTTATCTCTTTAGTCCTAGGAATTGAATGATTCATCAGACATCAACAGATAAGGTGAGGTCAGTTGACTCTTCACCAATATCCCAGAAGTTTGCTTTGTCAAGGGAGGAGGGGCACATAGTTAACCAAATTCAATCTGTAATATTTTACTGAAGAAATCTCAGACTTTATCCCACTCACCCAGCAATTCCAATTCTAGGACTATATCCAGAAGAAATTGTAAAAAATGGAAAAAGTCCTACATGTTCCAAAATATTCATAACAGCTTTTTTTTGTAGTGGCAAAGAATTGGAATTTGAGGGGATGCCCATCAAATCAGGAATGGCTTAACAAGTTATGGTACATGAATACTATGGAATATTATTGTTCTATAAGAAACCTTAAATGGTGGACTCTAGAGAAGCATGGAATAACTTACAGGATCTGATGCTGAGCGAAGGGAGCAGAACTAACAGAATAATGTACTCATTAACAACAACCTTGTGAGATTATCAACCTTGATGAAAGCAGGTCCTCTCAATAGTTCAGAGAGTTATGACGACCATATTAGACTGATTATGGCCAATATTATCCCTATCCAGAGGAAGAAAAACAAAAAACAACCCTTCAGAATCTGATGAACACTTTATAAAAATTATCTCTTATATATCTCTTTCCCTTAATCTTAATTCTTTATACTGAAAATGACTAATCTGTAAATTGTGTGTACAAAATCAAAAATATGTGTGTACAATGCTAACCTAATTGTTCACTGTTGAGGGGAGAGGGTGGGTAGGAAGGGAGGGCGGAAGGAAATTTTGTAACTTAAAAATATACATATGCTTATGGATGAAAAAAATAAAGAAATAAAGTGAAAAAACAAAACAAAACACCTATAGGACCTATTGCAACTGTTGGGCTGATGCATTGAGCCCCTGGAACACTATTCATACATGTGAGTGGCAGGCTGCTACAAATGTCCAAGGGAAATAAAAAGATGTAAGGCTGGGAAAAAGGGATCCATATATCCTCTGGGGGGAGGAACATACCCAAGTGACCTTTCCGATGCAGGGCACATTTCTTTAAGTACAAATCAGTAGGAACTCTGAGGTGGAAGATTGTGTGTGCTGGAAATGTTGGGGGGAAATGGGTAATTTCATGGGGGGGTACACACTGGAATAATTTCAGGAGGCCAATCTCTGGATCTCTAGGTGTTCTGAGGGCATGAGTCTACCAGAAAAGACAGATCTACCCAGTCCTAGGTGATGCAGGGAAAAGATGAAGAGAATTGTGAATGTAGAACTTGGGTGAAGATGTAAATTGACCACCAGCTACCTTTGAGATGTAAATTAACTAGAAGTAGAGAATTATGATTGTAACAGAAACAATTGTAATCTTAAAGGCTGCTCAAATTGGGTGGAGATTCCATTCTTGATTACCATTGATTCATTGTTTAATGTAAAATTTGTATCCTGATCTCCTTAGGCTTTACACTACCTAATTCTGGGTCCAGTATAGGGGAAGGGAGTTTATCTTTTGCCCTCTGGATGAGAAGCAAGACTTAAAAAGCTGGGTTGAAGAGAGGCTAAGGGCCACAGTCTTCTCTACCAACCTGTGGTCCTGCCAAGGCTGCTTGGCTGTTCTTTTATCTCTCTCTCTCTATATATATATCTCTCCCTAGTCCTTCCTATGTTTTGTAACCTTTTAAATAAATTTTTGTTTTATTTCTACCCATGCTTTCCCGAGTCTGAATAATGATGCGTCACAGGCAGAATCGAACTCAAGTAGCCAGCAGCTACATAGGGACATTTGTATGGGAATCGGTCTCTAGGAGAAAAGGAAACTACAGAACTTGGCTAGAATTCTGGGTAGGTCTCTGATCCTGCCCCTCCAATGAACGACTCCCACCCCTCTCCTTTGTTTCAGCCCCACCCAGGGCTCTGCTTCTACCTCCTGGTCCTCTTAGTCGTGTCCCCGCAGTCTCCTAGGTATTCTGAGCCAGGAATACCTAGCAGCCCCATGCATCCTCCCAGACAAGGCGGGTGCTGCAAGTAATGGTTACAGCCAGAGGTCCACTGAGACAGCGAGGCTCCCAACAGTCCCGAGTGCCAACGGACTGAGTGGACTTCGAGAATAGGGTCTGCTCGCTCTTCTGGTCTGACTCCTGCTGAGGGGAGGCTTGGTGCCACCGGAACTTTGAGTGGAAGACCATCTAGGTGCCTGCCCCAGAAGAGCCTCCACCCCGACACTGCCCAGAGCCGCCAGAAAAGGGACCTTCCTCTTCTTCTGCTCCCTTCTTCAGTCCCCCTCTTTCCTTTCCTCTCTCTCATGCTTCCCATTTTCTTCCTCCTCTCTCATGCTTCTCAGCTCCCTACTCATCCATTCTCTCCTTCCTTTCCTCCATCTCTCCTTCCATCCCTCCCACTTCAGTCTCCTCTCCTCCTCCTCCTCCCCTCTTCATTCACTTCAGCAACCAGCCCAACCATCCTCCCCTTTCTCTACTCCCCTCCATATCCTTATCTGGCCCTTGCCCCTTCATCTTCTAGCCCTCCACACTTCCATCCCTGGTCCTTTTACTTCATCTCCTCTCATCTTCCCTTACCTTCATTCTTCTTCATTCTCCTTATCCCCATAAATCCATTCCCTCCTTTCACCCACTCCCCTTCTATTGCTCAATCTTTTATCCTACCCTTTCAATCCTGCCCTTCACCCTGACCATTCTTACCTCTCCCTTCCATTCTTCCCCTCCTTTCTCCTTAGGCTTTAGTTCCTTTTTCCTCCTCATTCTGCTACTCTATCCATACTCCTCCTACCACACATTCTGCCACACACATTCTGCTCCTCTATCTACTCAATCCTGTTTCCATTTCTACATTTTCTCTCCATTTTCCAGATTCCTCTGTCCTCCACTCTTTTCCTTCCTCCTTTTCACTTTGTTGCTTCATCTCCACTCCTCCTACCTTCTCAGTCCCTTCTATCACTCCATCTCATTCCCTCCCTTCCCTCCCATCTTCATTCATTCTCCAAAGTCTTCTGTCCATTCATTAACCTCTTCATCCTCTCCCCTCTATGTTCCTCCATTTCCAATCCTTCCCTTCCCCACTTTTCTCTCTACTCCAACATTCATACCCTAATCTTTCAGACCACTCTCTGCTTGTCTCTACCCTATTTCCTCCCTATCCCCATTCCTTCCTCCTTTCTGTTTTGACTCTACTCCTGTTTCTTCATTCTCCCTTTCTCTCTCTTTACCTTTGTTCTCTTTTCCTTGTACCTCCACATATTTTTACAAGTCCTTTTCCCCATCGTAAGACCCTGCACTTCTTTCTTTTCCTTTAACAAGACCATCTTCTTTCTCTTTTGTCTTCTTCCCCCTTACCTGAAATCTGCCCTTTCCTCTCTTTAACTCTTCCCTTATTCTTTTGAGTTCCCTCCACTCCCTCCTCTCTCTCTCTCTCTCTCGCTCTCTCTCTCTCTCTCTCTCTCTCTCTCTCTCTCTCTCTCTCTCTCTCTGCCCCCCTTAGACTTCCTTCCTTCTCACCATCCTCCCTTCAAAGGTTTTCTCTGTCTCGTATACCCCGGCCTGGATGGGTATGGAACATTGGTATCCATTGATAGGGAACTTCTCTTTGTGGCTTCCCAACCTAGCACAGTGCCTTGCACATAGGTACTTAATAAGTAGGTACTTCATAAATGCTTTTTGATTTATTGCCAGTACTGGGTTCCATGAAGCATTACCCTCACCTCTTCTACCCAATATATGCTTCTGTGGCGTTGCCACCCAGGTCAGGAGACTTTTCTAGAAGTCATCATGGGTCTCTTATGTGATCCTGGAAATTATTTGAAATTAGGGACAAAATAGGTAGCACTTAGTTTTGGGATTTGTAAAATACTTTATGTCAGCTCACCTGATGCTCACAACAGCCCTGTGAGGAAGGTACTATTATTCCAATTTTTCAGGTGAAGTACAGGCTGAGGTAAGTCAAGGGACTTACCTAGGGTGATACAAGTATAGTAAGGATGTAAGACATAACTGTAATCCAAGATTCTCCTGTCTCCAAGTATGATATTCTAGCCTCAATGCCACCTAGCTGCTACAAAAATAAAGGGTGGTCATGACCAAGAATGGAAGTTACTTTCTTTAATTTGCAATACAGGAGAAAGGGTCTCAAATTGCTCCTTTAATGTTCTTATGATCTTGCTCCTACATCCCAAATGTCAGAGTTTTTGGCTCATGGAGATAAGGGAACAGAATGATGACCTTCAGCCTTTATTCTGAACCTTGGTCCTCAAATACTTCAATGGATCTTTGATCTTATCAATTTATTCCTCCCATTAACTGTAGATTGCAACTTCTCTATACTTTTCATCTTATGAAATTGGTTGTCTATAATCTCCTATAGAGTCCCCACAGAGAATCTACCCAATGTACTGCAGGCATTTCTCTAGGACTTTTTAATTTTGTGACCACTAATGCAGTAAACTGACTGATCATCTGTTCTTTTTTTTGCCACATGAATACGTCTTCCTTTTTGTTTTATTTTACTTCTTCTGTATAAGTTCTCATTGGAAATATTCTCCAGGTTATTTACTCCCACCATGCACCTTACCAATATACTAATATTTTTGCTGGCATAAACCAGCAACTTTGATCCTTTGAAGATTGTGGAGTTCCAAATTCAAACTTGTAACTAGGAAAGTTTATTTCAAAAATACACTTTCATATCAGATCCATCTTAGGGTAGTTAAAAGTATTATTAACTTTCTGAAATTCAAGGCAGCCCTCAGTCTTCCCTATTCAGTTCTGGATTCAGTACATTTTCCATCTACAGTACCTGTCCCAGGCCTGGTAGATTGGTCTTTCAGCTGCGTGTCATCTTCCTGATAGTATGCATTTTTATTTATTTATTTGCTTTTTCTTGTGTGGATGGCTAGGCTAACTCATTCTGGTTGCCATGGATCTTCTTGAGGAGGAAGACCCCTACTGTAATGAGGAATGATGCAATAAACACAAAATACTCACAAACAGGAGCATTTGGAAGTCATCATTGTGAGGGAACCCTTCTTCAATTTGGTATCTGCATAGGATATCCTCCATGACAGTGAAACTCCCTTTTGTGCATATATCATCCTATTTTAGTCCTTGTATGAATAAATATGAAAAAAGTTTAAACCAGAGAGTCACTGAATAGAGTTAGCATTGTTGCATTTATCAAGGAATTCTGTATGATCTCAACATACACTAGAGATTTCTTATAAAAAGGAGGGCTTTTAAAACTACAGCTGCTCTAAGGGACTTTAAACAAATGTTTATTGAATTGAATTATTTAAAGTTGATTCTCAGCAATAATTCTATATGACATGTGCTGTTATTGACCCCATTTTACATGAGAAAAGTGAGGTTGAGAGTTTGAGATCTGGCCCTGAGTCACATAACTAAATAAAGGTCTGAGGCAGAAAGTGAATTCAGAGCTTTCTGACTCCAACACTGTGCCCACTGCACCATCCAGTCCTTCTGAACAGTGTTATACTCATGGTCTCACATCCTTAACTGTGTTCTATTACACCTTAGAAGAATGAGACAAAATTTTTGGGTAATTAGTCATTTTTTTGATTATGGCTAGTGAATAATTAAGTATGGTCATTTGGTTGTCTCTTATAAACCAAAGATAGATCTTGGAAGCCTATGATGCATAGAGTGAATGTTCTGACTTATGACAATTAACTTTGATTGGTTAGCAATTAGTGAGAAAAATGAATATGAACTTATTCTAATGAAAAACTAGGAAACATGACTTTGATTACGTTACTCCTAGACCACTGGACTGGATCTCACTCAAGTCTGAGTTTTCTAACAATGGGCTTCTCAAGTTATCTGGGGTCTGAGAATTTAAATCTAGTCTTATTATCAGTCCTTTTCTTCTGGGCTGATTTGACCTAGTAGAGAATGAGGAAATAAGAAGGGGGAAAAATCCTGGATCTCTCCAATAGTAATTAATTAGAATTATCATTTCTCTCACTTGATTCATGCAATGATAGAATCACCCATAGTCTTGTAAGGATTATATATCAAAAGGACCCCAGAGACTATCTTTTCCAATTGTTCAAGTCTTAAAAACAGCAAAAATGTGGCTCCATATGAGTTAGTTAAGACTTGGAGAGAGAAAGAGGAGGCAAAGGAAAGATACCAAGAATAGTAACTTGGAAAGCTATTGGGTAGTAAGAAATTGAATGATTTAAAAGATTATGGGAAGGAAAAACCCTCAACATTTTCTCTCAGTTTTCAGTGATTCTCCTACTCCTACTTCATTAGAACCTGGGAAACAACCAGGACAATATCTTTCCAGAAATTTTCATGGAAAAGAACCCTAATATTTTAGATCAAGAAGACAAAATAATTCTTGAAAGGATCCATTTGTCACCCCCAGAAAGAGATGCCCAAATAAAAATTCCAAGAAATATGGTAATCAAATTTCAAAATTCTAAGTTAAAGGAGAAAATATTGCAAGTGTCTAAAAAAGCAATTTAAATATCAGGGAGCCACAGTCAGGATTACACAGAATATATCACTTTCAACATTAAAGAATAAGAAGACCTAGAATATGATATTCCAAAGTATAAAGGAATTTGAATTATAACCAAGAATGAACTACCCTGCAAAATTCAGCATATTCTTTCAGGAAAAAAGATGTAATTTTTTCAACAAAATAGAGGATTTTGAAACTACCCTTACAAAAGTCAGACCTGAACACAAAATTTCGTCTTCAAATACAAGATTTAAGAGACACATAAAAAAGGAAACTGAAAGGGGAAAAATGTTAATTAATAAGATTAAACCGTCTATATCCCTACATAGGAAGAATTGTATTTTTCTTAAGATAGTTCAAAGAGAATACTTAGGGAAACATTGGGGGGCAGAGCCAAGATGGCGACAAGAAAGGATGGAGTCTTAGGTGCTCTCTGATAAAACTTATAAATTAAGGACTCTAACTAAACTTTCGAGAGACAGAACCCACAAAAGGACCCAGAGAGGCAGTTCTCCTACTCAAGGTAACCTGGAAAAGAGCAGAAAGGCTCTGCTCCCTGGGGTTGGAGGGGCAGCCGCCAGAGGGGTGGCCCACCAGAGCAAAAAGACTTCAGCCTCACAGAGGCAGCCCCAGGGCACTTGGAGCCCCAGTTCACAGCAGCGGGGGAGTCTCCTGAGCTACAGCCGGGGGAGCACCAGGCACAAAGTGGGGGAACAGTGGGGGACCTCTGCCAGAATGAGTACGTGGAGCCCAGCCCTCAGGGCACAAAGCTAGCAGCATGGTCTTTTGGCAGCCCAGATCCTGAAACAGAAGAAGGCAGAGCTGGTCAGCAGGAGCCCCCAGGGCATGAGCAAATTGAGCTGAGGGAGTGGAGTGAAGAGAGACTGCAGAGCTCTATCCTCTGCCTCTGGAATAGGACTCTGGGGTTCTGACCACATTCAGAACCTGATTGCAGTCTAGGACCCCCCATAGAACAGCAGGGGCCCTCCCCCACCTCAGCCCCGTGGCAGAGGTGGGGCGCTTATGGTCATTCACAGACCAGGAGGGAGGACAGAGCCTCACACACTGAGACCCTTGTGGTAGTGTCCCAAAAGCTCAGGAAGCACCCCAAAACCAGGCCCAGGCTGGGAAAATGAGCAAGTAGAGAAATAAGAGGACCACCATTGGGAAATATTTTGCAATGAGCCCAAGGAGGATCAAAATACTCAGTCTGAAGATGAGGAAGCACAAGCTCCTGCATCTAAAGACTCCAAGAAAAAGAGAAATTGGGCTCAGGCTATGACAGAGCTCAAAAAAGACTTTGAAAATCAAATGAGGGAGTTAGAAGAAAAACTTGGAAAAGAAATGAGAGAGATGCAGGAAAAACATGAAAATGAAGTTAGCAGCTTAGTCAAGGAAATCCAAAAAAAAAAAATGCTGAAGAAAATAGCATGCTAAAAACCAGCTTAGGTCAAATGGATAAAACAGTTCAAAAAGTTACTGAGGAGAAGAATTCTTTAAAAAGCAAAATTGGCCAGATAGGAAAAGAGATAAGAAAACTCCCTTAGGAGAACAAATCCTTCAGACAAAGAATAGAATTCAGGGAGATCGATGAATTTACCAGAAATCAGGAATCAATACTTCAAAACCAAAAAAATGAAAAATTAGAACATGTGAAATATCTCATTGAAAAAACAATTGATATGGAAAACAGACTTAGAAAAGATAATTTAAAAATTATTGGAATACCTGAAATTCATGATCAGGAAAAGAGCCTTGACATCATTTTCAAAGAATTACTAAAGGAAAATTGCCCTGATATTCTAGAAGCAGAGGGCAAAATAGAAATGGATAGAATCCACTGATCCCCCCCGAGAAAGAGATCCCAAAAAACCAACCCCTAGGAATACTATAGCCAAGTTCCAGAACTCCCAAGTCAAAGAGAAAATATTACAAGCAGCCAGAAGGACACAGTTCAAATATCGTGGAGCTGCAGTCAGGATCACACAGGATTTAGCAGCAACTACATTGGAAGCTCCTAGGGCTTGGAATGCAATATACCGGAAGGCAAAAGAGCTTAGAATGCAGCCAGAAATGAACTACCCAGCAAGGCTGAATATCCTCTTCCAGGGAAAAAGATGGACTTTCAATGAACCAGGGGAATTTCAAATGTTCCTTTTGGAATGGCCAGAGCTGAACAGAAGGTTTGATCTTCAGATACAGGACTGAGGTGAAGCATGGAGATTGGAGGAGAGGTGAGAAATATGAGGGACTTAATGATGATGAACTGCATGTATTCCTGCATAGAAAAATGACACTGATAATACTCATATCAACCTTCTCAGCTAATAGAGCAGGTAGAGGGAGCTTTTATAGTTGAAGCAAAGGAGAAAGCTGAATTCGAAGATAAAATATGGTATAAAAATGGAGCCAATAGGAAAAAGGGAAAAGTAATGGGAGAAAGCAAAAGGAGAGGGGGAATAGGCCAAGATATTTCATATAATAAGATTTTTCTTTATTACAATGAGCTATTGCAATGATATGGAAGGGGGGAGGCAAGGGGCAATGAGGGAAACTTTGCTCTCATCAGAGTTGGCTAGGAGAGGAAACAGCATATATACTCAATGGGCTATAGACATCTGGAGTAAGAAGGAGGGGGGAGCAGGGGGAAGGGGTGGGGATGTGAATAAAGGAGTAGAGAATGGGGGGGAGAGTGGTCAGTTATAACACATTTTCTGTTTTACTTTTTGCAAGGGGCTGGGATTTGAAGGCCTGTCCAGGACCATAGGGCCAGGTGGATGCTAGGCCTAAGGGGTGGTATGGGGGCTCAGGGCCTCTTGGCCCCAGGACCAAGGATCTGTCTGCTGTGCCAATCAGCTGCCATACAGCAGAGTCAGAGTGAAAGGAGAGAGAAAATATAGTACATGGTAGTGGAGAAATAAGAAAGGAGGGAGTTGTGATCAGCAATGGCAACATTGGAAAAATATGGATTTAACTTTTGCGATGGACTTACCATAAAGAATGTGATCCACCCGTGACAGAGTTGTTGGTGTTGGAACAAAGACTGAAGCACATTTTTTATTATCATTATTTGGGGGAGGGTGCAGGGCAAATGGGGCTGGGTGGCCTGCCTGGAGACGCATAGCAGGGTGATGGTTGGTTGTCTGAGGCTGGATTTGGACCCGGGTGCTCCTGGCTCAAGGGCCAATGCTCTGTCCACCACCCAGCCACCCCTACTATTATTACTATTTTATTTTATTTTGGGTCTTTTTTTCTTCTTCTTTTTGGTTTTTGCAGGGCATTGGGGATCGGGTTGCTTGCATGTCACATGGCTGGGTGATTGTTGGGTCTACGGGGCTGGATGTGGGCTCAGGTGCTCGTGGCTCTAGGGCTGGTGCTTTGTCCATTGTGCCACCTGGCCATACCTACAATTATTAGTATTTTTTTATTTTAATTTTTTTCTCTCCCCTTTACTTTATTGCTCAAGCCAGTCTATATTTATGGGGGAGGGGATATTTCATTTACTCTTAAACAAGAATATTTTATTAATGTAAAAAAACAGTTGTACAAAATAAGAATAAAAAAATAAAAATAAAAAGCAAAGAGAATACTTAGACATTGTAGATGAAAGTGATGATGCTTTAGCTGACACTAGCTCTTTAGAGTTATATTTCTCTTGCAACAGTTGGAAAGACTTCACTTGGAAGGTCCATCATGAATTAATGATGCTTTATATAGGGCTTTAACTCGTGAGGGTTATATTTCTATGGGATAATTTCAGGGAGAGTGCTTTCAAATAGGGTGTGGGTATAAATTGATTATAATTTGATATTGCTTATGTCTCTTAAGAATTGTACTTTTTTTTTTTTTTGGCAAGGCAATGAAGTTAAGTGATTTGCCCAAGGTCACACAGCTAGGTAATTATTAAGTATCTGAGGCTTGATTCAAACTCAGGTCCTCGGGACTCCAGGGCTGGTGCTCTATCCACTCCACCACCTAGCTGCCCCAGAAATAGAATGTTTATTGATCGATGAAAACCAAAGGGTAGGAGAGGTAGAGACCAAGTTAAATAGAATTGTATGAGGAAGATCCAGAAACTAAAGGAAAGAAACAGGCAGAGAGCATTCTCATGACAACTGCGATTCGGCCTTCTGTGAGTTTGGAACAGCTTGGAGATATTTTAATGGAAAAGGTCAAGGATTATAGAGCTAGAGGTTAAAGTCTCCCCCACCACCAGGCCATCTATCCCAGCTATAATCATGAAGAAACTGAGATCTAGAGAGGAGAAGTAAATCAGTGAGCACCAGAGATGAGACTTGAATCCAGCTCCTCTGACTCATTCCACAGTACTAATCTTCTTGAGCAATCAATCCATGTGTCCAAAGTTTCATGAAGGAGGTAAAAAAGAGGTGAAGAATTCTAACTAGATAAAATAGCTAAGAACTTATATATCACTTAATCTGCACACACACACACACACACACACACACACACATATTTCTTTTAGGTGCAATGCCAATAACATCCTTTTATATTATTGATAATTTCCTAGAAAAATATCACTCAGGTCTTGTGTAATGTGAAGAGATAATGGAGAGAAATGAAAGAGGAAGTAGATGACAAAGTGATTTATCCATTTATGTGTTATCATGGCAACAGTAAAGAAGAGAAAAGACAATAAAGAATGAACTAGGGCTGATTTCTTAGTCCAGGTAGCAAAGGAAGTTCAGGGCCCAGGAAGGTACAAATGACGGTGGGCTTTGAAGTGGAATTCAGGAAGCAGGGAAATTAGGAAAATGTTGAAACCTTTCAAATTGAAGGTCTCTTGTATAAGTTCTGAGTAGAAGCTCTGCAATATGTCATCCATTTCATAACTCTTCAAATTGTCCACACTAAATCACAATAATTGGGATGAAGTCCCATTTTGCTATATACAGGACAGCATCACCCAGAAGATGATGTATTTCAGAGAGGAGAGTGTAGGAAGGTGTCAGGAGGGAGAGAAGGAAGAAAGATAGGAAACAGGAAAAAAAACTTTGAAGAAGTTTTTGGTAATAAGAGAATCGATTGAGCAATATGTAATCATGCAAAGGATCACAAAATCTTGGATCATGCTTGAGGATTGCTTGAGGATCATGCCTGAGGATTGCTTGCAGTTCTTGAGTGAGAGGTCCATCTCTCAATAGGGATTTGATTTTCACACTAATTGACCTGCAATTGCTAAGGGTCTGATTTTTCACCACCTTTAGTTAGTCCTTCCCCTCTAGGTCTTCATTATCCTTATCTTTCATTCTTTGCTCTGAACACATTTTCAGGGACTATACTTCACCCTTCTCCCTTCATTACTTTAGTCCCTCATCCCTTGAATCACCTTAATCCTTTTAGTCCTGAAATGTCTTTAATTCCCATGTCTTTAATTGTCCATTCAGAAACTTAAAGAGTTACAGGTTCTTATGGGGACTGGCTCAGAGTTTGTATTTTGCACCCATTTGGATGTACCTGATATTGTGTGACATTGGTCCTCACAAATAGAAGAGTTTAAGAGCTGGTTCTTCTCTATAATAGTAATAATGATAAAGTTTTTGTAACACAATTTGAAAATTGTGAAACATTTTCCATATATCATTTCAATGAAATATCTTGAGAATTGTAAAAAATATGTACTACTTGTTTTACTGTTTCTAATTTAAAGATGAGCAAATTGAGTATCAGTGAGTTTAAGGGATGTTTTCATAGTCACCAGCAGGATATGAACAGAAATGCTTGATTCCAACCCTCTACCATTACCTCATTTGTGTTCCACTCATCAGTATCTCCTTTCTACCCCCAAATTAAGACATGTTCCACCCTCTCCCAGGAGATCCCATGGACTTCCCAGGAAATCCTGTCTCAGACCATTGGGTTCTCTGGTTCATTTTCTCTGATAAAGGATTGGGAATGACAAGGTAAATGTGTGGGAAATCATATTATTGTGGAGTCACAAAGATGGATTAGATCTGGGAGATTATCAAGTCCAACACTCCCTCTGCTCCTACTTCACAGTCCACATTCATCCAATCTACACATTTTACCATGGAAAAAAAATACCCAAAAGACAGAAAGAGACTTATGGGAAGTTACACATGATTTCTGTGATATTGTGTACCTTGGTATTTAGGGGAAGTATCCTAGAGTAGGGATAGGATCTATATTCTAACTAAAGTGAAGAGTTAAAATATTATACAGAAAGCCATGGCAGTGATTGTGAAATGATGGAATCCTATTGGTTCCTTGGTGACAGTTATCGTGTAGGCAGAGATCTAACACAGTATCTAGATCTAGAGAGGTAAGGGACATCCTTAAATGGCAGCTGGACTGTTAGCAACCCTCTTGTAAATGAAGTGATGTGCAGGAGCCAAAGGCTATTGTGAAGGAAAAAGTGAGACTCAGGAAAGAACAGAGTAGTTGTACAAGGCAATATTAGGGTCCAATCTCTGAGAGGGTCTTGTACTGTTGTTCTCTGGTGCTATGAATTATTCTTCTGCTATATAAATTTCCTGTGGTTATCTTTTTACAGTTTATGTACTGTGATAAAATGACCTCTGGTTTGTGACTAGACATGTTTAGTTGGAGTTGGGGGAATAAGCAGATTGGAAATGAGGTCATGTGGTCATGGAAGATTGGGGTGGCGGGAGAAGTTCATAGACAAAATGACCTGCTCATTCAAAGCTTTCAACTCCAAGACAACAAACATATTTTAAGTTACTGCTATAGGAAAAGCTTTGTGCTCAGCAATGAAATTGTTAACGAGTTAGATCAAAGATTTCAGTGTAGGTAAGAATATGATAACTACATAGGAGTGGTCAAGCAGTGAGCTGAGAAATAGAAGAAAGGGATCACTTCTAATCCATGGGATGAAAGAAGACTGCTTGAAGCAGTGATGACTCAGTTGGGTCTTGGGAAGATAAGGAATGAGAAATGATCATTCCCAGAGTACAATAATGCAAACTATATTTTCTTGAGTCTCATCAAACGATGGAATAATCAAGGACTTTGCAAAACATAAAGTACTATATAAGTGCTAACTATTTGAAGAGGTGAGATTTGCAGTGAATAAATAAAATTTCTGAACCTGGAATCAGGAAGACATTGGAAAGTAATTTTGAAAAAAAAGTTACTTTGACTAATACCCTATTGAATTTGAAATAGGTATGTGACTTGAATATTAAGCATCATGCCATTAGGTATCTTTCACAGCTACAGCTATGTGTGTGTGTGTGTGTGTGTGTGTGTGTGTGTGTGTGTGTGTGTGAGAGAGAGAGAGAGAGAGAGAGAGAGAGAGAGAGAGAGAGAGAGAGAGGGATTACATTGGTAATCAGAGCAAAAATAAAAATAGATAATCTCCAATACATGAAATTGAAAATATGTTAATTGAATAAAATGAATATCATCAGGATTAGAAAGGGTGGAGGCAAACTTGGAAAAATTTCCATCAAATATTTATTTTTTGAGATTTTGATAACAAATATATATGGAGAACTAACATAAATAAATGAGGTTAAGTCATTCCCTAATCGATAAATTGTCAAAGAATATGAGCAAAAGAATGGTAAATCAGGGGTGGCTAGGTGGTGTAGTGGATAAAGCACTGGCCCTGGAGTCAGGAGTACTTGGGTTCAAATCTGGTCTCAGACACTTAATAATTACCTAGCTGTGTGGCCTTGGGCAAGCCACTTAACCCCCGTTTGACTTGCCAAAAAAAAAACCCTAAAAAAAAAAGAATGGTAAATGACTAAACACCATGCAAAATTTGCTCCAAATCTAATGTAGTACCCTGAATTGGCAAAGTTGAGAAAAATTAGGAATGTTCAAAATTGCAGCAGCTGTGGAAAAATAGTCACACTGAAGCACTACTGGTGGAAATTTGGTTCAAGTATTCTGGAAAACAGTTTGAAGTCATACTAAGAAAATGACAAAAATAACTACCTTTAACCCAGACGTTCCACTGTTAGGCAAATACCATTTAGAAGGCAAACACAGAAGGAAAGTCACATAATACACCAAGAGATTTATAGCAACATTCTGTAGAAGGAAAGAAATGGAAACAAAATAGATGCCAATTGATTATGAAATGGCTAAAAAAATTGTGACACCTGAACATTAAGGAATATTTCTGTGTTTTAAGAAATCTTAGATATGAAGAAGACAGAAAAGCATGAGAAGATGTATATATTGATGCAAAATGAATTAAGGAGAACCAGGAAAACAATCTATCCACTGACTATAGTAATGTAAATGGAAACAACAATAATGAACAAAGTTTGAGCATTTTTGAAAAAAAAATTGATCTAAAAGAAAAGATAATGTACTTCCTATTCTTTGCAGACTATTGGTGCAGAACATTGCATCTGCTTAGATAATTGGGTTGTGTATGCATTAGTTTTACTGAGCTGATCTTTTTCTTATTCTTTGTAGACATGGATGCCTTAGTAAGCAGCAGAAAGAAATAAAGTGGGAAATTAAGGTGATTTAAAAGAAAAAACTAGGGGTAACTAGTTGGCACATTGGATAGAATACCAACCCTAGAATCAAGAGGACCTGAGTTCAAATCTGAGCCCAGACACTTAATAATTGCTTAACTGTGTGACCATCGGCAAGTCACTTAACCCTATTGTCTTACGAAAACAAAAACAAATTAAAAGTTATACATTTTTAAAATTTATGGTGTAATTTGACAATTACATGCCTTGAATTCTGAAGCATCTTTTTCCTTTTCTTAAAGTGATTCATGGATCCTTTTGCTTTGTTGTTTCTATTAAAATATTCTTGGCAGTATATTTTACATTACGGAATTCAGATTTTTGATTCATTTTCAGTCCTTTTAGGGAAGCCTTTGATTCTTAAATTGCCTTTGTACATTGGCTCCACTAGGTGGTTCAATGGATGAAGTGATAGAGATGGATCCAGGAATACAATGCTCAACTACTTGAAGGTCTGTCATGTTGAAGAGGAACAATAGTGGATATTACTGAAAATAGTATTGGTCTAGTGTCTACTAATTAGACTACTTCTACTAATTAGAGCTATCCCAGAGGTGCAAGGGGCTCTCCTACTGTGTTGGGTTTCCTGTCACTGAAGCCTTCAATAAGAGGTTAGATGACTCCTTGTCAGGCACACTGTAGTTAGTATTTCTTTTTCAAGTAAATATGGTACTCCATCACAAAATTACACAATGTTAGAGTGATAAAGATTCTCAGAGACCATCTAGGGCAGGAGTGGGGAATCTCCAATCTGTGGACTGTATTGGTCTGGCATTGCCAAGACAACTGCAGTTGTGTCTCAAGGTTCAATAAATTTAGGAGATTTTTAGGGGTCAATTAATTACATGTTT
This sequence comes from Macrotis lagotis, assembly GCF_037893015.1. NCBI lineage: Eukaryota > Metazoa > Chordata > Mammalia > Peramelemorphia > Peramelidae > Macrotis > Macrotis lagotis. The sequence goes on along the minus strand of NC_133666.1, from coordinate 623,580,233 downwards.
GGCCAAATATAGCCTGTGGATGATGTTATAAATATTCAAATATCCCTTGGCAGAAAAAAGGTTCTCTACTCCTGACTAGGGGAAAACATGAATAGCAAACTACTCCTCCTATAGTGTACCCAATGTTTTTTTACTAAATGACCTCTTGTAACGGCGATTCCTCTATATTCTGACTTAGCTCATTCCACTTTTGGGCAGCTTTAACTGTTAGGAAGTTTTCCCTGGCATCAAACGCAAATTTGCCTCTCTGTAACATCCGTTCCATTGTTCCCATTCCATCCCATGGTGTCAAATGGAATGGGTCTAATACAACTCTGTTCTTTACAACTCTGATATTCTGTGATCCAACAACAGCAATACTTAAAAATGGATTAAAAGCACTTTTAATATTTTGATTTTATATTTTAAAAATTTCAATGTTGCTATATTGAATACTCATAATACCCTAACAGAATGAAATCTTTCAAAACATAAAGTAGAAGACATTTGAATCTTGAGGGAACAAGTCAAGTATTTATCATTCCCATAATCCTTGATACTATCAGAGGTGTCTTGAAGATACCTTAAATGAGCCTACAGAAAATGAGTTTATATGACAATACTCTTCTTCCATTACAAAATGTGATCATATTCATCTGTGTAATAGCTGGAAGAAATTTGGTTAGCCCTGTAGTCTGGGATGTCATTACTCCAGCTAATGAATACAGGTGATAAAGAATCAAGTCAGTGACTCAGAGGATTTTAATAGAATATCAGACTGCAAGGAATCAATCATGGCAAGCTCCTAGGAGCATTTGGTGGTTGAGCAATATCTCAATGAACCATTATTTTAAGAAAACAAAGCCTGTCCTGGGGAAAACATGAGACCTGAAATTACTCAGAATACATAGAAAGATTTGTTAGGAGTTCTGGCTCCAACAAGGATACAGGGGTAATATTTGTTGGGAAGAATGAAGGGTGGAGAAGAGGATGATCAAAGGAAACAGTCTTGATAAGAAATTATAGCTACCACATCACTGTGACTCACAGATTGGCCAATAAAATGTCCCAGTGCAAGTTTCATTTGCTCATTGTTTTGATTTTGATGCTTCAGAATGAGTGTAAATAATAATTGTTTCTGTTCTATTCAGAAACACTGAGGGTTCCCCTGTCCCAGATTACTTCTTTTAGGAAGTCACCCACATACCCATACACAAACACACACAACTACTATAATCCGGTGCCTTTGACCTCCTTGTTCCTCAAATAAGACTTTGCATCTTCTTGATTTCAAGCATTTTCTTTGACTGTCTGCATGACTGGAATGCTCATTCTCTTTATCTTTACCTCCTGACTTCTTTCAAGAGTCAGTTTAAATTTCCACCTTCTTTGGGAAAATTTTCCCTATCCCCCTTAATGTGCCTTCCCCTTGATTATTTCCAATTTAATACATATAGGGTTTGTAGGTACATAATTATTCATATGTTGTCTCCTCTATTAGACTGTGAAATCCTTGAGAGCAGAAACTGTCTTTTACCTACCTTTGTATCCCCTAGTGGTTAGCACAATGTCTAACCAGAGGTTGGTACATAATAAATGTTTATTGACAGGAGAATTCTCAGGTAGAGCTCAGATGGTGTCACAAAGCTAGGAAGCTCTCAGAAATGCTTTCCAAAACTACTTTTAATAAAGCCTTTAAATAGACCCTAAAGTAACAGAACCCACAAAAAACTCAGAATGAAACAAATTCTCAAGGTCTGTCTCATGTGGTTTTACGTAAAAGGGGAGTATAGCCCAACATAGGGAGGAGATCTGGGAAGCCAGTAGGAGACTCTTAGGCACAGTACAGCTCAGGTCCTGGCTCAGCAAGCCAGTGGTGAGAGTCCCAATCCCAACTTGGAAGGTAAAGTTTGAACTCAGGAACTCTGGTGAAACAGGTGGAACCAGGGTGAGCACCCCTAACACTGGGAACAAACTTCAAGCACTTGAGATGCCAGAGAGGAAAGCCAAGGACCCGCCTCCCAGTCTAAGCACAAAAGCCATGGAACTATGCTCCCTGTGCCCTAAGAGCAGAAATCAAATATCAAAATGAACAAAAACCAAAAAAGCACAAATCATAGATAGCTACTGTTCTGATAGGGATGATAAAAAATGCTATCAAAATGAAGTGGTAGGGCAGCTAGGTGGCATAGTGGATAAAGCACTGGCCCTGGAGTTAGGAGTACCTGAGTTCAAATCCAGTCTCAGACATTTAATAATTACCTAGCTGTGTGACCTTGGGCAAGCCACTTAACCCCATTTGCCTTACAAAAAAAAACACACCTAAAAAAATAGAGTGGGAGATAGAGCATCAACCCTGGAGTCAGGAGACCCTGAGTTCAGAGTCGACTTCAGACACTTAATAATTACCTAGCTGTGTGACCTTGGGCAAGTCACTTAACCCTATTGCCTTGCAAACCCCCCCCCAAAAACACTATCTCAGAAGAGGAAAGCAGATACAAAATGTGAAGTTCTAAAGGGGCTTATGACTTGGTCTCATATCTAAAAAAGGCCTTTGGAAAGAGCTAAAAAAGGATTTTAGAAGTCAAAGAAGAGAGGAATAAGAAAAATGAAGAAAAGAAATGAGTCATGCTGGAGAATTATGAAAAAATGGCTGAAGAAAAAATACCTTTAAAAAGTAAAATTGGTCAAACAGCATAAAGAAGTCAACTCCTTTAAAAGAAAAATTGACCAAATGGAAATGGAATGTAACTCAAAGAAAACAATTCATTCAAAATAAAAATATAAGTAAAATTAGCCAGCTGGATGGTGGAACCAAGATGGTGGCATGAAGGCAACATTTCCAAAGAACTCTGACCCCCCCACCCCCCAAAAAACAACCAAAGGATGGCTTTAACCAAAATTTAGTGGGGCAGAACCCACAGAAAGACTGAGGCATTTTCCCAGTCCAAGATAACTTAGAACTTCCATGGGAAAGGTGCACTTCACCAAGACTGGGGGTTGGGAAAAAAGTCATAGTTCCATAGCTTTTGTGCTGAGACTGGGAGGCTGCTGAAATCTGAACACATACTGAAGTACATTTTTTTCTCTCTCTCTATTCTTTTTTTCTATTATTAAAAGATTTTATTTATTTTGAGTTTTACAATTTTCCCCCCAATCTTACTCCCTCCCCCCAGAAAGCAATTTCTCAGTCTTTACTTTGTTTCCATGTTGTACATTGATCCAAATTGAGTGTGATGAGAGAGGAATCATATCCTTAAGGAAGAAACAAAAAGTATAAGAGATAGCAAGATCAGACAATAAGATATCGGGTTTTTTCCCCCCTAAATTAAAAATAATAGTCCTTGGTCTTTGTTCAAGCTCCACAGTTCTTTCTCTGGATACAGATGATATTCTCTATTGCAGATAGCTCCAAGTTGTCCCTGATTGTTGCACTGATGGAATGAGCAAGTCCATCAAGGTTGATCATCACCCCTATGTTGTTGTTAGGGTGTACATTGTTTTTCTGGTTCTGCTCATCTCACTCAGCATCAGTTCATGCAAATCCCTCCAGGCTTTCCTGAATTCCCATCCCTCCTGATTTCTAATAGAACAATACTGCTCCATGACATACATATACCACAGTTTGCTAAGCCATTCCCCAATTGAAGGACATTTACTTGATTTCCAATTCGTTGCCACCACAAACAAGGCTGCTATGAATTTTTTGTATAAGTGATGTTTTTACCCCTTTTCATCATCTCTTCAGGGTATAGACCCAGTAGTGGTATTGCTGGATCAAAGGGTATGCACATTTTTGTTGCCCTTTGGGTGTAGCTCCAAATTTCTCTCCAGAAAGCTTGGATGAGTTCACAGCTCCATCCAACAGTGTAATAGTGTCCCAGATTTCCCACAACCCTTCCAACAACCATCATCATCCTTTCAAGTCATTTTGGCCAGTCTGAGAGGTGTGAGGTGGTACCTCAATATCTGTTCTTGAGGTTTTCCATCTTCTTGGAGGGGTTATGTTTATTCTTATGTTTACTCTTATAGCATTCAATTTACATCAATGTATGGCATGGAAACAATGTAGAGACTGTCAGACAGCCTTCTGTGTGGGGGGAAGGGAGGAGGGGGGAAATTGTAGAATTCAGAACCTTGCAAAAATGATGGGTACATATTACTACTGTGTATAATTGGAAAACATATAAAATGTTAAAATGTTAAAAAAAATAAAGTGAAAAAATTAAGTTAAAAAAATTAGCCAACTGGAAAAGGAAACATAAAAGCTATCTGAAGAAAATAAATCCCTAAATATTAGAACTAGAAATGTGGAAATTAATGAGTCTATGAGATATCAAATGACTGAAAAATAGAAGAAAATATAAAGTATCTCTTAGGAAAAATGACAGACTTGGAAATTAGATCCCAGAGAAATAATTAATAAATTATTGGTCTACCTGAAAGCCATGATCAGAAAAAGAACCTGGACAATATCTTTCAGGTGATTATTATAGAAAATTACCCTAATATTCTAGAACAAGAAGACAAAAACATCCTTGAAAGAATCATCTCCAAATTATGAAGTGATCCAACCTTTCTGGAGAACAATTTGGAATTATGCCCAAAGGGCAATAAAAATATTCATACCCTTTGATCCAGAGTCTATATCCTGAAGAGATATATACAAAAGTATTAATAGCATCTCTTTCTGTAGAGGCAAAGAATTGGAAATTGACTCAATGCCTATCAGTTGGGGATTGGCTGAACAAATTGTAGGATATATATATATATATATATATATATATATATATATATATATATGATAGAGTGCTCTTGTTCTATTAGAGATCATTGGGGGGGAAGCTAGGTGGCACAGTGGATAGAGCACTTACTGGCTTTGGTGTCAGGAGGATCTGAATTCAAATCCAACCTCAGACACTTAATAATTGCCTTGCTGTGTGACCTTGGGCAAGTCATTCTTAACCACATTGCCTTAAATAAATAAAATTAAAAAAAGAAATTATGAGGGATGGGATTTCAGAGAAGCCTGAAAGGTTTGTATGAACTGATTTGGAGTGAAATGAGCAGAAGTAGAAGAATTTTATACCCACTAACATCAATATGGGGTGATGATCAATCATGATGAACCTATTCATTTCAGCAGGACAATAATCAAAAATTTTTAAAAAGACTTGTGATAGAACATACCATCTATATCCAGAGAAGGAACTATGTAGGTTAAATGAAGACCAATGTTTATTGACTTCAATTTTCAAAAGCTGTCTTATGCATTATGTAATTTTGTTATGTCTAATGTTTTCTTTCTTTTGTTTGGATCAGATTCTTCTCTCATAATATATTCAGTTTCAATCTGTGCTTATGATGGTTGCAAAATCTATAGCAGATTGCCTTCTGTTGTGGGGAGGAGAAGGGAAGAGAGAAATGGAGAAAAATTATAAAAATCAAAAAAAGATTGCAAAAAATAAAGATGAAAGTAAAAGTTTAAAAAATTAAATATTCTTCCTTCATATTGTGACTAATATCATATATGCTTACCATAATTGTACATACATAACCTATATCAGATCACTTACTGTCAAGAAGAAGGAAAAGGAGGGAAAGAGAAAAAGCAGAACTCAAAAACTGTAAATGTACACTCAAAAAAATGTAAAAATCAAAAAAATGAATGTTGAAAACTCTCATTACAATATCTCTGATATTGGAAAAAGTAAAAGTAAAATTAAAACATAAATGTTTATTGAAAGAGGGGATTCTGCAGTCTTTAGAAAATTGTTTTACAATATCTTTGATACTGGAAAATGAAATTAAAATAAAAAATAAATGTATATTGAAAGAAAAGATCTTGCAGTCTTTGGAAAGTTGTCTTACAATATCTTTGATACAGAAAAAATAAAATGAAAATAAAAATAATAAAATTAAAAAATAAATGCTTATTGAAAGATGGGATACTGCTGTCTTTGGAAAATTGTCTCATGCATGGACCTGAGACTCTAGAGTCTGGGACTTGAGCACAGTGCCATCTAGTGGATAATTTAGATAGGATACTCCCTAACTGTGATTCTTGGATCCTTTTGCTTAGTTGTTTCTATTAAAAAAAATTCTAGGCAGTATTTTCTGCATTACGGAATTCAAGTTTTTGATTCATCCTAAGTCCTTTTGGGGATGCCTTTGGTTCTTAAATTGTATTTGTACATTGGGTCCACTAGGTGGTGCAATGGATGAAGTGATAGAGATAGATCTAGGAATACATGCTAACAGTGCTCGACTACTGGAAGGTCTGAATTTTTGAAGAGGAATTAGATTTCTTCCCCAGCTAGAATCAAAAGTGGACATTATTACAAATAATATTTAGAGCTGGTGTCAAAAGATTTTCCTATCGATTAGAGTTATTCCAGAAGAGGGAGGAGTTTTCTCAGGCTTTTGAGTTCCCTGTCATTGAAGCCTTCAAGAAGAGGCTGGATGGCTACCTGTTGGTCATGTTGTAGTTGGTATTTCTTTTTCAAATAGATATTGTACTCCATCATAAAACTACACAATGTTAGAATGAGAAAAACTCTCAGAGACCATCTAGGGCAGGGGTGGGAAACCTCTAGCCTGTGGGCTCTATTGGTCTGGCATTGCCAAGACAACTGTAGTTGAGACTCAAGATTCAATAAATTTAGGAGTGAAAAATAAATTTTAAGGGGTGAATTAATTACATGCTTGACCAAATATATCACACAAATGATGTCATAAATATACAAAAGACCCTTGGCAAATAAAAAGGTTCTCAGCTCCTGGTCTAGGGAAATACGTGCATAGGAAACAATACTTCCTACAGTGTGTGTACCCAATATGCTTTGCCAAATGATCTCTTGTAGGTGATGATCTCTCTGTACTTTGAATTAGCTCATTTCATTTTGGGGCAGCTTTAAGTGTTAGGAAGTTTTCCCTGACATCAAATTTAAATTTGTCTCTTTGTAACATTCTGTATAACATCTCTTTCTAACATTTGTCTCCTTTGTAACATAGTTGCGAGTTCTATCCCATGGAGTCAAATGGAATGGGTCTAATGCTACTGAGGTCTTTTCAAACTCTGACATTGCGTGATACAACAACAATAATAAAAATTGATTAAAAACATTTTTGATATTTTAACTTTATATATAAAAATTGTCAGTGTTGCTATATTGAACACTAATAATACGCTAACTACACAGAATGAAATCTTTCAAAACATAAAGTAGAAGACATTTGAATCATAAAGGAACAAGTAAAGGTATATATAATTCCCATCATCCTTAGTGCTATCAGAGGTGTCTTGAAGATACCTTCAGTGAGCCTACAGAAGATTAGTTTATATGACAAGACTCTTTTTCCATTACAAAAAGCAATCATATTATTCAAGCTGTATAATAGCTAGAAGAAACTTGGTTAGCCCTGTAGTCTAAGATGTTAAAGGAGAACCTTGATTCTCTTGGGTTCACTCTCTCTTCACTGCAACTAATGAGTAAAGGTGATAAAAGAATCAAGAATCAAGTCTGTGACTCAGAGGATTCTAACAGAAAACCAGACTGCAAGGAATTGATCAGGACAAGCTCCAGGGAGCATTTGGTGGTTTCACAGTCTCAATGCACCAAGATTTTGAGAAAACTAGACCTGTCCTGGGGGAAAACATGAGACCTGTAATTACTCAGAATGCATACCAAGATCTGTCAGGAATCCTGGCTCTGACAAAAACACAAGGGTAATATTTGCTGTGAAAAATGAAGGTAGGAGAAGAGAGTCTTAACTAAAGGAAACAGTCTTAACAAGAAGTTACAGCTACTGAGGCAAATTCACTAAGGGTGGAAAGGGTGAGGATATAAAATATGTTTCTTGGAGGTCAAGTCTTGGGTACTTTTTTGCTTTGTTGATATAAATTGGAGGCAGAAGCATGAATCCTGAGGCTAGCAGCTTCCTTGAGGTAGGGGGAGAAAAGCCCAGTTCTCCCCCCCCCCCCTTTGGGAAACTTCCCAGTGAAAAAACATGACTATCATGGGGTAGAAGGATGGTGAGGTTGAAAATCAGCTGGCTTGAGAAAGGAGAAAAAACAGAGGGTGGGGAAGGATCTCTGGTGAGGATGTAGGAATAAGAAGCACTAATTTGGTGATTAGGTGAAATTTTCAGCTTTAGACAGAATGAAGGAAGGAGAGTGAGCAGGAATAATGGAAAAATGTGGACTGTTGGATTTTTTTTAGTTCCCTCCAAGTCAAGTCCTAAGTATCCTGACCTACATTCTTTCTTTGGTCATTCTTTCCCTCTGACTTCATCTTTGTTAACCTCCCTCTTGTGATCACTCCCCTATTACCATATCTCCAAACTGAACATCTATGATCCTTTGGATTAAGCCTTGTATCCTTCTTCACTCTTTCCTCAAGGCAGTCTTCCATTTCACTATATGCCAGCTGGTCTATTGGACAAGCTCAGTTACCTGAATCACTATATTGTGAGGATAGGCTGTCAACAGACTAAAATTAATTTTTGTACTGGCATTCAAAATATAATGTTCTCAACATTTGTAAAATTCATCAAAAATAAAAGCATCATAAGAGCAAAAAACAATTTTGTAGAGTTTTCAAATTTATGATTCCTAAGAGTGTGGTGAAGACCAAGACAAGGTTCCAAGTAAGCCAGTTTATCCCATCCTTCTTGAAAATAGAATCCTGCAGAGCAGACCAAGACATCTTAGAAAATGGTCCAGGGTAGACCATCTAGTTTCCTTTTCCAGTGCTGTTGCAACTATTTGTCTCTTCTCCCACAGGCACAGCCCACAACTGGCTTTCTCCACCATCTCTGCATTACTTAACTGAATTATATACAACCAGCTTCATTCTCGGGAACTCTTCTCTTTCCCCAGCCCAAAATTCCTCAGCAGATCACAGGTGGAAAAGAGAAATCCACATGCTGCTCTGAGAACCTAACGTGAATTAAACCTAAAGGAGAATCACACCTTTCTTTGAAATGGAAAAAGAGGGACTTGAGGTCAGGACTGTCTAGAGATTGGAGTAAGAATAGGAGTAAAGGGAGTTGACACTCAGTGAATATTTAATGAGAACTTTAATAATGTACAATTACCTCCTTCTTCCTCCCTCACACCTCTATGTTGAGTTAACAAATAAATACAAACACCCACTTCCATTGAATTATTTACTTCTAGCTGCCAGCAAAAGGCATTTCTCTAAAGATATTCTGAAAGAGGACACCAAGGGTTAAGAGCTAAACCACTCAGATTCTTCTCTACTTTCTGAACTTCTCACTCTCACTAAAGGACTTAGGAACTCCCCAAAAACTTAGAGTAGGAATTTTCTCCACCTAAATCTGTCTTATAAAAGATGACCACTGGCCCAATTCTCCCATTGAAGAAAGGACTGAAGTGGAAAGATGAGAGTCTCTGATCCTGTGGGTCGCAAAGACAGCTTATTACCACTTCATTGTACCTATGTTTTCTCATATAGGAAACATTTTAGAAGATACTAGACACCACCAGCCTCAGGGATAGAAGTTGTTAGTGGAAGGATATAGGGCCTTAGAAATTATTCCTTAACTCTAGTCACAGACCTTTGAGGAAAGAGGAATTTCGAGAGTGTGATGCATCTTGCACTTCTGTAATTTTCTATCTAAATTAACTTCTAAGCAATACACCCCAGAAAATTCCAAAGGTTGTTTATTTATGGTGATTACTGGATTAAGTTCTTTAGGGAAAGGGGGGGAAGCACATAGTACTCATATCCCTGTACTCTCCCAGCTCAAACTAGCCTAAAAAGCTCCAGAGTAAGCCCCTGCCCTGTCTTTTTAATCATGGTTACCTCTGTAGGTTAAAAATAAAGATATAGAAAATAAATATGACATTATCCACAAAGCAATGATGTTCCTCATCTTACTTCCCACCTGGGGCCTCATTGACTTCATTTCTTCCTTACCTGAAATACATCATACCAACTGAGAGAATCCGACCTACATCCTCTCTTCTGGCATAGGAAAAGGTATTTGGGAATCTCCTCCCCAAGTTTAAGAGGGTCAGTCATAGCGACATCCTTCCCGAGGAGAGGGATATTCTTGGCCCTGCTCAGGGAGGAAGATAGAGATCTGGCTGAGCATAGGGAGAACAGCTTTAGGATAGAGTATATTTATTGAGAATAAGGTTAGATTATCCAGAGTGGATTAGGGAATGTATTAGTGTAATAGGAGTTAAGAGGGCCTACTTTGTGGGTTCTGGGGAGGCACTTATCAGTCAATAAGAATTTATTAAGTGTCTGTGATGTGCCAGGCATTGTGTTAAGTGTAGGGGATAGAAAAAAAAAGGCAAAAGACAATCATGATTTTCAAGGAACTCACAGTCCAAAGGGGGAGACAACTTAAAAATAATTTGTCCAAATATATGATATTGAAGATAAATAGAAATAAGGAACAGTTCTTCCTTCCCTCCTCCCTCCCTCCCCTCCCCTCCTCCCTCTCCCCTGCACCCTTCCCCCTTCCTCCCTCCCTCCCTCTCTTCCTTCCTTCCTTCCTTTCTTTCTTCCTTTCTTCCTTTCTTCCTTCTTCCTTCTTCCTTCTTCCTTCTTCCTTCTTCCTTCTTTCAGTTTTCCTTAATGCTTATCACAGTGCTAGGCACATAGCGAATATTTTATAAATGTTTATTGAATTTTTGTTATCACTTGATCCTCAGCAAAAATTTCATGTAGTATATGCTATTATTAACACCATTGTACATATGAGCAAACTGAGGCTGAGAAGTTAAGAGCTTGACACAGGGTCACACAGCTAGCAATAGTTTAAGGCAGATAGTGAACTCAGATCTTTTCTGAATCAAACTCTGAGCATCTACTGCATCACCCAGCTCCCTCTGAAGCATTCTGTCCTCAAGGTCTCACTTCTTCAACTGTATTCTTTGGCACTTCATGAGTAGGAGATCAGAAGGATAATGTTGATACCACTGATATTTTTCTTGTTAGCCATTAAAATCATGTATGTATCAAATAAATGCAGTAGCTTTTCACGTCAGAATAATATCAGCAACTTCCAACATAAAAAATAGCAAGGGGTGGCTAGGTGGATAAAGCATTGGCCCTGGAGTCAGGAGTACCTGAGTTCAAATCCAGCTTCAGACAATAATTACTTTGCTGTGTGGCCTTGGGCAAGCCACTTAACCCTATTTCCTTGCAGAAAAAAAAAACAAAACAAAATAAATAGCATAGTAATGTAATTTTATAGTAAAAATTACTCAGTCTCCCACCGAGCTTCCTTAATCTCATAACATAGTTTATGTCCCTTACTGTTTATTTCAATGTATTTAAAAGTTTGGGAACTTGTGTTTTTTGACACCTCCTCTATCCTACCAATCTGGTAACTCTGGTTGTGCAGGTGTGTGTGTTACCCCTATTAGTCTCATACAGTGCAAATTCTGACTCTGATATGTTCATGCCACCCCAGTCATGAACTCATCCATACTGTCTACTATGTAGTGCAATACTCATTTTCAACCTAACTCTTTGGGCAACCAAAGCTCCAAAGGCTTTGAGATCACACCGTAAAAAGAGTGGCTGAAGAAGCAGGAGAAAGAAGAAATTGGAAGAGTTTAGTCTCTAGGATCAACTATAAAATCCTCTTTCTGGCATTCAGTGTCTTACACTTCATTCTCTTGCATATCCTTGGCACTTTAATGACTGCTCTTCTTGCTATTCCTTGAAAAAAATGCTCCATCTCCTGACTCCAGGTATTTTTGCTGAATGCCCCCATACATAGAATTCCTTCTCTCATTTCCATCTCCTGTTTTCCCTAACTTCCTTCAACTTGCACCTGTGAACCCTAAAACTGTAAAAACTTTAAAAATGTAGAGTTAAAACAAAATTGACAGAAAATATAAGTTAGACATTTGAAGTTTTATTCTCTAGGATTTACTGCAAGCCCTAGGTGGATGACATTATTAAAGACATCAACCAAGAGCTCAATGAGTGGAAAAGTATTTATAGAAATCTCAGAAAGAGTCATACAATTTTGGCAGTCAACCAATCTGAATACACATTCGTACATAAAGTGTTATTTATTACTTTATGATCCTCTAACTCATCCATAAAGTCTATTTTATGTCAGAACTGACAAAGATCCAATTAGCAGCAGGACTACTATCTCCTATTCTGATTTGATATTTTTTGTTATCAGATATGATTTAGACATATAAAAAAACCTGAATTTCTCCCCTTCCAAAATGTCATAAGTATAAGAATTTTTGCCTTTTATAGAGATAACCAAACCAATTTTCTGCCTTCTCTGGATGATTTTTACACAATTCTGAAAGCCCAAACTAGAGGAGGACCAGACTGTTTCACAAAGACAGAGACAGCTTTTAGATTTAAAGCTGGAGAGACACAGACCCTAAGGATGGCAGAGGCTAACATTTGGACTTGCAAACTCCAATTAGAGACTGAGAAACCAATTTTTGACCAATAAGAACTATAATATTAGAGAAACATAAAACTTTGACAAAGATAATTGAGGAACTTTCCCTGAAAGCAATTGGTTGGTAGGTTGACTGGCTGGTAAATCTCCAATTTATCCCATCTATATCCTGCTTGGACAAAGTTGTTAGCCTGTGAGGTTCTTGAGAACTAGGATTATTATAATTTTTCTGCTTTTGAGTGTTTAATGCAGTACCTGAAATAGAGTTGGTATTTAAATAAATGCTTTTTGACTGACACATTTTTCTCCCAGAGAGCTGTCACACATTTAACAGCATATCCCTAATTTAATTCCAAGTCTTCTTGTCTCTTAAGTCCATTTGTATCACATTCTGCCTTTCTGTAACTCTTCAAGGTTTCTTTCTATACATATACACTCATACACAGAAGATGAAAGTTAGAATAGATAGCAGAGACTGAATATGAGTAGGGGACAGTGCTAGAAAAATAATATCAGGATTGCTAAAACTCAGAATAAGATTCATTCACACAGAGAAAAGGGAGCCCCACACTGAGAGTTCACTATAGCAATGAAATCACAGCTGTGGCATAAATTTTTTTTTTATGTTTATTGTATTTTACCTTATTTGTGAGGAAAATTAAGGAAAATAAAAGGTCATTTGAAAGCAATATGGGAAAAGAGAGGGATTAAACCAGATAGAGCTAGTGTTTGGGCTAAAGGGAACATTGTTAATTGATTATATGTAGAGAAAGAATTACTGCTCATCTCTTACTTTGGTTCAGTTTTCTTGGCCAATGAGAATGGCCATTACACTGTAAAGGCCAGAATAGAAACAGTTAACTCCAAGACAATAAAGATATCATGATTGATCAGCTAGTGGTTCCTTTGATGAATCAAGTCACTAGATTTAGATGAAGCACATCAATCAGTTAATCAACCAACCAAGCAATCAGTCAACATAAAATGTTCCTGCTACACACCATACACTATGCTAGACTGTTCTTACCTTCAAGGACCTTATTAGATTTACCTCTATTAGGGAGTTAGAGCATTTTCACAGGTAGGTAAAATACAAGTTACATAAAAAATAATTTTGTTTTTTATAAGATTTATGATTTCATTATTATAATATTACCAGTCTTGGACTATCTTTACCAATGCACACTTAGGATCTTAGAATTACCTAGTACAATGAGAAGTTAAATAACTTGTCCAGGGTCACGTGGTATGTATCAGAAACAAGACTTGAGATTAAATCTCAATTCACTTGATCATACTGACTTCTCAAAATTAATCCACAATGATTTTGTGGGGAAAGGTACTAATAATTGGAAAGATCAGAAAGCCCCTTGAGGAAGATAGCACTTTACCTGAACTTTGAATGGAGCCAGAGAGTCCAGTTGGCGAGGAAAGAAATAATTCCAGGTATAGGGGAAAGCTGAGCAAAAGTCTAGAGAAAGAAGATGGAAGATGATATGCAGGAATGGGGGACAGGTGGGAAAGCAAGAAAGAGTATGTGGGGGAGTTGTGCAACCTGGAAAGGCCACTCAGAAACAAATTGTGAAGGACTTTACATGTAAAACTGAAAAGTTTGTATTTTACAGTGGCATAAGGGAGCTCTTGATATTTCTTGATCAGAGTAATGATGTGGTTAGACCTGAAATTTAGGATTATCAATTTGAGAGTTTTGTAGAGAAAATGAAGTGATGTTGGGGGAGACTGGAGGGAGGGAGATCAGTTGGGAGACTACTGCTCTAGTCCAGAAAAGAAGTTATGAGTATCTGAACTGGAGTGGTCATGGTCTAGGTAGAAGGAAGTGGATACGAAGGATCTTGAGGAGGTGGAATTGACAAGATTTTGGCCACAGATTAAAAATGGGAGGAGAGAGTGGAATATCAAGGATGAGTCTTAGACTGGGAATCTAGGCCTAGATTAGAATTAGATTTAGAAGATTTAGAATTAGAATTAGAAGAATGACAAAAATAGGGAAGTTGGGAGGGGAATAATGAGAAGTCCCTACCATTTAAATTCTCTTTCCATGTGCCAATCAGTAAAGTTAAAACATGTCTTGCCATATTCCTTTAATACTGTGCCTGACTCCATATTAAATGTTTTACTTGTTACAAGAAAAAAATGTTTTTTTCCCCCAAATGCAAAGAAATAACATTATCAACCTACATCCTCACATAATTAAAAGTACTAGTAGATGTGACTGGGCAACCAAGTGACAGTGGAGAGAAGGCTGGCTCTGAAGTCAAGGAAGCCTGGGAGAGTCATTTAACCCTGTGTATTTCATCTGTTAAATGAGATGGAGAAGGAAATGGCAAAGCAATCCAGCATCTTTCTCCCCCAAATACCTCCAAATGGGATCATGGAGAATCAATCACAACTGAAATCACTCAACATTTAGAGGTGATTGCCCAGTTTCTAACATTTGAGAGATTGTGATAATTAGGAAAAGTTCCCCAGAATCCAAGATGGGCAAACATTTTCCCAATTAAAAACTAAAGAGAGGTGTAGGGAGGGGGAAAGAAATTAATTAAGTAAACTATAGCTTTGATCCCTGGAATAATTGGAGATTGCATTATGAAAGGGTGGTTAATTTGGAAAAGTTAGTGATGCTCAAAGAGCTATGAGGGAATCATCAAGAATAGACAATGTTGGGGTGGCTAGGTGGTGCAATGCATAGAGCACCAGCCCTGGAGTCAGCCACTTAACCCCATTGCCTTGCAAAAAAAAGAAAAAGAGTAGATAATGTTAATCTACCTTTTTTTTTGGTCAGAGTTGTTAAAGTAGATTAGAGTAGGGGATCATAGTAATCATAGTATATTTACCTCCAAAACATTTGATAAGGCATCTTGTATTATTCTTTTGAAGAAAACTGGAGAACTATGAGCTAGATAATAATGTAACAGATGAGTTTAGAACTGTTTGAATTATTTGATTAAAAAAGTCCTTGGTACTACTCTTAGTGGTTCCATGTTTAGCTTGTCAGGAAGTCTCTAACACAGTGCTTTAAGGATCTATGCTTATCCCTGTGCTGACTGACAATTTTATCAATGACTTGGAGTGTCAATTTGAGGCATGAATAGCATGTACTTCAAAGGCAGGAATAGCAAGTATTTCAAATTCACAAATGATAAACCTGGGAGAGAGAGTCAATAAACTAGATGGCACAATCAAGATCAAAACATTTTGTTGGACTAATACATTGGGTTGAATCTACTAAAGGGACATTTACTGGACAGAAACATAAATTCTTTTACACGGGGTTTCAAGCAGTCAATTGGCCAATTAAGTGAGGGTCATTTTAGGACATATAAGCTCAGTATTTCGATTATATGTCACAGACTCTTAAGGTACTGAGGGTGCAGTGTAGAATCAATTACTGCTGAAGAGCAATGTCTGCCTCACCAGTGACCAGGATGATTTATGATTTTCCCAGGGTAATTATAAAATATTTTATACATGTACTTAGACAATCCTATGAATGGGGGGCACATACTGTAACCTTAACATGAATTTGAATTTAAATCTGCCTTTGGTCTCTATTATACACAGAGTAAAAAGAGTAAAAGTATACAAAGAGTAAAAAGCAAAAAATTTTAAGAATTGAAGGGCTATCAGGCTACATGAGTAGCCTATCCTCTCCCCAAGAAATATCCCAGAACATACTGAACAAATGATCAGTTATTCAACAAGCATTTATTAAGCATCAACTATGTGCCAGGAGCTATGCTATGTGCTGGGAAAATGAAAAAAGACACTCCTTCCAAGGAGATCACAGACTAATGGAGGAGACAACAAGCAAATATGTACAAACAAGATATAGACAGGATAAAATAGAGATAAGATTAAGAGGGGGTGGAAAAGTTTTCTTGTAGAAGCTTAGATATTGGCTAGGTCTTGAGAGATGTCCAGGAGCCAGAGAAGAGAAGGGAGAGAGTTCTAGACACTGAGAACAACCAATGGAAACATCTGGATTTGGGAGTATCTTGCTTGAGGAATAACAAGGATACCAGTATCACTGGAATGCAGAGTTTGTGAAGGAGAGTAAAGGGGGGTGAAGACTGGAAAGGTAAGAATGAACTAGATCATTTAATGATTGCTCAAAGAGGCCTAAGGAAGAGGAACACATTACCATTTGAAATATCCCATTCCACATGAACTTGGTTGTCTACAGAACCAATGGACAAAGGCTCTTCCTAGCCACATAGTTAGCATAACAAAAGCAGTTGCAGAATGTCTATGTATACTCCACATTCTGTCCATGGTACTTTCTGGAATCTGGGTGCCTAGTCTCTTCACACTGAATTTCCTTCAATGAAGTGCCCCAATGTACTTGTCAGCATTCCAGTTTCCCCATTATACAAATAATTAATGAAAATATTAAATAATGAAGACTTCTGGAGCAGAGCCAAGATGGTGGTATAAAGATGGGAAACTCCCACAACTTTTCCCAAAACAACTTTAAATGTAGGCTCTAACTAGATCCTGAAGCAATAAAACCCACAAAAAACAATGGAACAACTTTTCAGTGATATATCTTAGTGGAACAACAAGAAAAGGTCTTTCTCAATGGGGAAAAGGGGAGTGTAACCCAGTATAGATGGGAGATCTCAAAAGCACATCTTAGATCCTAGCACAGCAGACCAACAGTGAGGGAACCAACCCCAGATCAAAGAGCAACGTTTGAGATGGTCACATTGGGCTACCTTAGCACAGAGAATAGCCAAAAGGACAGAACAGAAATCCAGGGACCAGATGCTCAGGACTCAACACAAAAAGTTTGGGACTATACATCCAATGTCATGGGATCTGAGCTCAACTATCATTATGAGCAAAAAAATCCCAAAAAAGTGATAACCTCAGAAAACTACTATACTGATAGGGATAATAGAAATTCCAACCCAGAAGAGGAAAGCAGTGACAAAATGCCTACAAATCAAGTCTCAAATGAATTTATGAATTGGAAAAACTCAAAAAAGATTTTAAAAATCAAAGAAGAGAGGAAGAAAAATGGAGAAAAAGAAATGAGTCATGCAGAAGAATTACAAAAAATTGAATGAACAAAATAATAACTTTAAAAGTAACATTGAAAACAGGAAAGGAAAAGCTTCTTATTTGAAAATAAAATTGGCCAATTGATAAAGAAAAACCTCATCTAAAAGCAAAATTTACTAACTGGAAAAATAAACACAAAAGCTAACAGAAAAATACAAGATCCTAATAACTAGAAGTGGACAAATGGAAATGAATGACTCTATTAACACCAAGATTCCATCACCCAAAATGCTGAAAATATAGAATAAAATATAAAGTAGGAAAAATGACCAAGTTGGAAAACAGATACAGGAGATAAATTTATGAATTATTGGCCTAACTGAAAACCATGAGCAAAAGGGAGCCTTAAGAATATCTTTCAAGCATTTATCACAGGGGTAGCTAGGTGGCACAGTGGATAGGGCACCAGCCCTGGAGTCAGGAGTACCTGATTTCAAACACAACCTCAGACACTTAATAATTATTTAGCTGTGTGGCCTTGGGCAAGCCTTGCAAAAAAAATTATCACAGAAAACTGCCCTAATAACCTAGAACAGGAAGGTAAAATAACTCTTGGAAGAATTCATAAATCACCCTCAGAAAGAAGTCCTAAAATAAAAATTGCGAGGAACATTGTAGACAAATTTCAGAATTCTTAGCTAAAGAAGAAAATACTGCAAGATGCAAAGAGAAACCATTTAAATATCAGGGAGCCACAGTCAGGATTAAACAGAATTTATCATTTTAAAGGATCATAGCACCTTGAATATGATATTTCAGAGGGCAAAGGAGCTTGCAGAATACAACATGTTCTTTTAGGGGGAAAAGATGACTTTCCAATGAAATGGAGGACTTTCAAATTTACCTGATAAAAAAGAACAGAATTGAACAGAAAATTTGATGTTCAAATACAGGACTCAAGAATAAAAAGGTAAATGGAAAGAGGAAAAAATATGTCAATAAGGCTAAACTATATGGGAAGATCATACTTGTAACTCTTGAGAATTGTATTTCTCTTAGGATAGTTAAAAGAAGCATACTTGGATAGAGCAGATGAATTTAAATTGATCATGAAAGTGAAAACACTTTGGCTCATGAGGGTTATATTTTACTGAGATAGTTGGTGGAAATATACTTGGAAAGAAGGTGTGGGTATAAATTGCTTATAATTCAATGGTACTTATAGCTCTTGAAAATTGTAGTTCTAGTGAAACTGTTTAAAGGAGCACATTTAGACAGAGAATGAGTATAAACTGATAGTGATGTGATCAAACTTTTGACTCTTGAGGGTTGTAGTTATATTGGGACAGTTGGAGGAATTGTACTTGGAAAGAAAATGTGAGCAGAAATTGAATATAATGGGAAAGTGCTTATAGATCCTGAGAATTGTGCATCTATCCCCAGGAAAGTTGAAAGGAGTATCCTTTGATAGAAGAATTGGGTTCAAAAAGTTTGAAAACAATTAAAACATAAAAAAGGATTATGATGGGAGAAGAAAATGAAGACATTAGAGTATAACAGTACCACCTCTAGAGGTACAAAGGACCTAATATAATAAAGGGAAAGAAAAGAAGATGTGATCAATGACTATATCTTACCCTCAACAGATTAGGCTCGAAGAGGAAATAATATCTATTCATAATTGGAGATTTATCCTACCTTACAGGGAAATAGAGGGGAGAATGGAAAGAAAAGGAAGAAAGAAGTGAAAAAAAGAGAGGAAAAGTAAAGAAAAAGGAAAAAGGAATAAAAGGAGAAATGGGAAGGTAGCTGATAAAAGGTAGGTTAGATTGATGGAGGCAGTAGTCAAGAGCAAACACTTGAGGAGGAATAATGGGAAAGGGGAGACAAGAGTAAAGTAGAAATAGAGAGAAGAGAGGATCAAAGGATACATAGAGTTAGTTTTCATAACTATTAATGTGAATGGGATGGACTGCCTCCTAAAACAGAAGTGGGTAGTAGAGTGGAATAAAAAAAAACAGAATCTGCAATACATTGCTTATGAGAAAAATATTTGTGGGGAAGCTAGGTGGTGCAGTGAATAAAGCACTGACCCTGGAGTCAGGAGTACCTGAGTTCATATCTGGCCTCAGACACTTAATGTTTGCCTAGCTGCTCCCCTAGGCAGGGGAGTCTATTATATTGGACGCACTCAAAATGACTTAGGCAAGTCACTTAACACCATTGTCTTAAATAAATAAAAAAAAATTAAATTAACCTAGCTAAAATCTAGATAAACTTTGCCTACAGCATTCCTCTGACCTACTAGTTAAATAACAGTGTTAATAAAAAGACCATAAAGTTAGGGTGGCATGGCCCATTCCAGTTGAAGCCATGATGGACTTTTGAAATCATTTCCCATCTGTGTGTTCCTAGTCATCAATTTAACTCAGTCTTTTTACCTAGTTAGACTGGGAAAGGAAGTGTGTAGTCAACCCAAGAATTCTCTGAATAGTTAACTCAGAAGTTTAGCAAAGACCATCTCTCCCCAAGGGTCTGACCTTCCTAGGATTCTATCAGGGAAAGGAACCTGGAGAGATCTCTGAGCCTGTTTGGAGGCTCAGACCCAATATGGAGTCTACCACATTTTAAAAAAATAGTTCTGATTTTATTGACATAGGAAATTCTCAGTGAGGAAATTCCCTTGACTGATGCAGATTAAAATCTGTTCTGAAAATTAGACTTAGAGAGTTTCCTGGGACATTAAAGAGTTAAATGACTTGCCCATGGTCATATAGTAAGTTCATGCTACAGTCAGACTTAAACCCAGGTTTCCTGATTCCAAGGCCATGCTATTATGCCACTTTGCCTCTACTATATTGGGTCTTCATGAACTTGATGTATACCTTGAGTCTGTCAACAGCTGTTCTTGCAACTTACTTCCTAGATCCTGCTGTTGTCCTCCAACCCAACTACTGCCACCTCAGATTCCTCCTGCTCATTCTAAGGGTGAGGGTCTAGGTTCTTTCCTATGACACAATGAGCTTGATGGGAAAATTTTGGTTCTGGAATACAAGTGACTGTACTCCCACATAAAGTTTGATGTTCCCAAGAGGGGTGGGAGAAGATAAGCAGGAGAGTCTATTCCATTGGACCCTCTTAAAGCTATGAGATTGTGGGAGGAATCTAGACTGGGATGATGATCCCAGTCATACTTTGTCCAAGCCTGTGGTGATTCACTTCCCCCAATCAGCCTTGTCTCCTAATGCTAAGATAGTATAAACTCATCACCCCAGGAACCCCTAATTTTAGCCACCCCCCCAACCTTTAAATCCCAAACATAATACCTCAAAGTCATTGAACTTTTTCTTTCCTGATCCTAAGCACTTCATTGTTCATTCCCAAGAAACCTGCCAAAACTGAGACCTGTTGGACCCAGGGAACTTCCTTCCTGCAACCCTTGGACCAAATTTAATCCTTGGAACCCCCTGAAACTTATCAATGACCATGCTTGCTCTTTCCTGTAGCTATGGAACTCATGCCATTCATTTCTTTCCTTGTGAAATATCTAAAGAGAAGTGTGACCTGACTTTGATATCTAAAGTCTTGGGGAAGAAAGGTCTAGAGCAGAATGGCATTTAGGGATTTTACGGACTAAAGATCCTCACTCCAAGGAAGAGAGATGGATTACTTGTCCCTACTTACTCTGCCCCCTTCACTCTTTTCCTGTACAAGACATAAGAAACTGCTGAAAGAGTCAGGGAAAGGCCCACACATGGATGGAAGGATCTTGAGCCTCAAAGACCAAGCATCTAACTTTTAGTTAAATGCATCCAGACTTGGCTAGTACCTTTGAACTCTTGGACATGCCCTATTGTGACTGATCAGCCTTGACAACACATTTTCAGAAGCCAAAGACAGTTGCTATCACCTCTAGCAGGAAGGATTAAGGACTTTAGCCTTGGAGACTCTGACTACTATCATTGCACAAAAAGGATGGATGATGGCAGTGATACAGACAAGATGATATTTGGTTCTGGGACAATGTGATTTTGGAGCTTTTTGTCTCTGTTTTAAAGAAATAGACCTGGGGAGACCAAACCTGTTCCTGGGTCACATAGTTGCTGGTATCCAGACTTAAAACCAAGCTCCTTCATTTCTCAGAACCTTTTCTCTACCAGAGTGCTGTGGTGTATGAACATGTACCAAAAAAAAAAAAACAAAAAACAAAACACTGTGGCTAGAAATTCCTGGGGATGGACTGGATTGGGATTGAAGGACTTTGAGTTACCACCATAATAAGGCTAATGGACTTGGAATACCAGGATGTGAAGTCCAGAGACCTATCAACCCCAGAGGGAGCCAAGAATGGGAGGAAGTTGGGAGGGAGAAAAGGGCCTGTGGTCTGGGGTAAAGCAACAGGATGTGAGCTGGGGGTGTCAGAGCCAGCCTTGGTCTGGGGCCAGGGAGCTGGGGCTGAGGTCTAGTTTGCAGGTATTTGACCACATGAACTCATTTCCCACACATAGGGTTCAGAGGAGAGAGAGGTAAAAAACAAGACTGAGGTTTGTTTTTTACAGTTTATTGGTTTCATGTGTTTGCTCCCCATACAAGGGGCCAGACCAGGGCTGAGAGGGGGCCAGGAAGTGGGTGAAGTTTTCTGTTTACTGTTATTTGGTCATATGTGCCTTCTTACTCTTGAATCTGGGTTGCAGGTTGGCAAGATGCTCTATAGTGGGCAGTTGAGTGACAGCAAGTCAGGGTTTGACTGCAGGACCTTGGGCCTCTCTGTCACCCAGTGTGTCACCCAGGTGAGGAGTCAGGATGCTGTGGCCTACTTGGTCATTTACTTCTATCCCAAGGAACTCCATGTGTCCCTGGTCTCCCCTAGGATCTTAGTCCCAGTCCGGGTCCTTGCTTTGGCTCCCATAGCCCATGGCACCTAAAATACCATCCAGATAGGCAGGAATGGTGGGTATGACTCAATAATCTGCTCAATGAAGCACCTTGGGAAAGAGATCCTTGTGTCCTGCCACCCAGGGAGGAGAAGATCTTGCCTGGGCATGGGGTAGGGGTAGCAAGAAGGGGTATTTTTGTGCTTTGAAAGTGTTTTCTGTATTACTGAGAGAGATAGAAATAGAACCAGGAGAAGGAATTGGAGGAAAATGCCATAGACTGAAGAGGAGGTCTGGTTAAGGACTAGGAGCCTGGCCTGGGGGTTAGGGGTCTTTGGAGAGAAAGTTGCTATTCCTATCCAGTCTTTCTTGACAGGGAATGGAGGGGGGAAGCCATAAATAGGGCATGAAATTTCTGGGATAGATAAAGGGGGAATGTGGTTCATGAAGAGTGTTCTGTCTTAGAGAGTGAAGTCCTGGGCTGGAGAAGAAAGTCCTTGAATCACTGAATCCCAAGGCTGTTGCTGGTTATATCTTCCTGACTTCAGACAATGAGATCATCCCGCAGTTAGAACATCCTGCCATTACCAGGAATTCACAGTGGGTGTGATCAGAAGGAAGACAATTCAACCAGTTTGATAGTCTCCAAGTCTTCCACTATGATAATATGATATTCTAGGGTTCCTCATGGTCATGACCAGCACACAGCATGATACAAACAAACTAGGTATATGATAGTTCAAGGCTTAGCATATATCCAGTAGGACTCAATGTGAGTAATGGTTCAGATGTGGAGGGAATGATGACCTAGACCCTGTGTAAGGCACATCTTATAATACCAGTGAAATGTTTTGGTCTGACACTGCCATAGCAATGCACAGGTAGGATTTGAAATTCAATAAATCTAGCAATAAATTAATTAAATGTTTGACCAAATATGGCAGAATAATTTTTAAGTTGATAATTTTGTATGACCTACAAATAATGTTATAAATATCTAAATGACTTATTGGAGAAAAAGGGTTCCCTACCTTGACCTAGACCAGTGGGTAAAGATCTAAAATTCAGGGAAATATGCCAGTCTAGGACTCAGGCTGAGGAGTAGCTCATTTTTATTCTCCTTGGCCTTCTCAGCTGCTCTTCATGCTTGGGTGGCTCCACTTTCTCCCCTCTCTACCCCTGGTTTTGGGATCCTGAATTTTAGTGGAGGACATCTCAAGCCTGCATTAACTTCACTCATGATATATAGTATCTCAGCAGGATCCTCATTATGAATTTATATTTATTCAACTCTTTTTTCATCAGCAGAGTGGATAGAGAGTGGACCTTCAAGTTAGGAAAACTGTAAATTTCAACTCTAACTTATACTGACTAAATTCCCCTAGGTACATTATTGCTCTAGCCTTCTATTTAGTATGATAATTTGCAGAGAAAGTACCAGCCTGCATTGATAGAGGGAATTACACCCAGGATTTCCCTCTTGCAATAAAACAGATCTTATCCTAATTGCTATCTTTATTGCTTCTAGTAACAGTTCAAAATTTACTTTTCTCCTGTACCTCCTTATCAGTGCATATCTCCCACAGGTTTGGAGGATATCTCAGCATTCTCTTTCCTTAAGGAGCCTCAGGCTCACCTATGTGAGAAATTTCCATCTTAGTTTTCCATTTCCTGTGCATTCCTTTTCAGCTTCATCAGTTATTCCCATCCTCTGATCAAAGAATAATATTTGTCAACATTCAATGCTTCAAGATTTACAAATGACATTAGCTATACCATCTCACATAAGCCTCATAAGTGCCCTGTGATGGAGTTCCCAGAGCTATCACCTCTTCTCCCCATTCTCATTAATGAAGAAATTGAGTTTCAGAGAGATTGGGTGATTTGTCCATCATTACAGAGTTGCTAAGAAGGGCAGCCAGTGACATTTTGGTAGAGCACTAGTCATGGAATCAGGAATTTAAATTCAGCCTCAGATACTTTCAGTTCTGTGAACCTGGGCAAGTGACTTAATCTCTTATTGTGTGACAAAATTGATCTCCTGGAGAAGGAAATGGCAAAACATTCCAATCTCCTTGCCAAGAAAGCCTCAAATGGTATCATTAAGAGTCATGACTGAAAGGACTGAACAGTACAACACAATTCTTTCTCAGTTGCAAATGGTTCTTTATTTCAGGAAAATAATTTTTGTGGTTATTAAGAATAGGCTTGATTGGTAAAAAACATGGGGCAGGGAGATCCAAATAAACTCTACATCTAATTTCTTTCTAATTCATTCCACTGACTGTGAGGTATTCCTAGTGCTGTTTCTTCCATTAAGCCCATCTCCTCTTGTTTCCTAGAGGGCCTTGCTCCATCTCCAATGTCTCCTTTACTCCTAAGTCCTTCCCTCTGATGACAACTTGGGTCTTTCCAAACCCCTTTACATTAAGTATCCACCCACTTCTATGGTAAAACTCCTCTCCTCTTCATTACTAAAATTTTAGGAGATGTCATCACTAACTTTCTAGTCTTTCTCCCCAAGTCCTTCACATCTGTCTTTCACACTCTTCTCTATACAATGAGTTCTCTCAGTGACTTTATACCCATCACATTCAGAGACCTCTTTCAGTCTCTATTTTCTACAAATTTTTTCAAAGATTATCACCCCTGACTGAACACTTTCCACTCCACTGTCCTCCAGAAATATTATACATATATATTTTAATTGTTTACTTCCCTTTCTAACTGAGTCTCCTCTATCTTCCTCTCTGGACTCTCTTTAGTGTGACTACTCCTTAAGGGCCAGTCTTGGACTTTCTTCTCTTCTCTTGACACTTTCCTTTGTCAATCTCATTCACTGTCCTAGCTTCACTACCAAGTCTGCTGGTGAGTCACAATTTGTAACTCCAGGTGTTGACTGGCTTATGCCTCTCCAAACCACATCTCTAAATGACTTCAGAACTAGTCTGCCTGATAGCCCACTGGTCCCTCATATTTAACATATAAAATGGAGTTTATGTTCTTTCCCTCTATTTTTGATAACTTTCCCCTTGTTCTGCTGCTCTTCAGTTTACTCCTCCTATGAAGTATCTGTGGGGTGATTGCTTATTCTTCAGCTCACTTAGTCATTAAGTTCTAAGTCTGTCCATTTCTGCTTCTACAACACCTCTATTCCTTTCTGTACTTCTTTAATCTTATTAGCATCTAACAAGTAAGGGCCCTAATTATCATATTTTTGGATTGTTGAGATATTCCCCTGATACATCTTCCAACCTCTGCTCTCTCCCTCACATCATAATAATAATCTTCAGAATAATCTCCCATATATGTGGAATATTGTATCTATATCTATATCTATGTAACCATTTCACTTCTCTATTCAGAAATCATTTGGTCTGCCACATAATGTACAAACTTTACTGTTTTGCTTTCAAAGTCCTCCACCATCTGATGCCCCCCAATTTCATTTTACTTTCCTCCATGTAGTCTAAGCTCTCATCAATCATTATTCATGGACCACTGTATGTACCTTATTCTTTTTCACTTTCCTGCCCCATATGTTTTTTTAAGTTTTTTTTTGCAAGGCAAATAGGGTTAATTGGCTTGCCCAAGGCCACACAGCTAGGTAATTATTAATTGTATGAGACCGGATTTGAACTCAGGTACTCCTGACTCCAGGGCTGGTGCTTTATCCACTATGCCACCTAGCCACCCTGACTCCCCCCCCCCCCAATATGTTTTCAATGTCCTCTCAATTTCCCCTCTTGGTTTGTTGAATTCTTGTCCATTCTTTTAAGTCAAATTTAAATCCTACCTTTCTATTTAGCCTTCCAGGAAGCCCCTTTTTCACAGTGACTTTCCCCTTCATACTTTGGATTTTAGTTTGTTTTGCATCTCTCTAATGTCTTTGGATAATATCATCCCTTATACTTATCCATGTATGTGCATGATTCCCCTACTACACTGTTAGCTTTGTGAAGGCAGGTCCTATGTATCATAGGATACAATTCGAATATTGTATCTCCCTCAGCACCCAAGCTAGTACTTAGTGTACATTTTAATGAATGTGAGTTCAAACAGATGAATTAAATTATGAAGAAATGAAAAAAGCTAGGGTTCAGAGGGGCTAAGAAGAAGAATAATCCAAATTTTAGAGTATGTGACAATCTCAACTTCAGGGTTTGTAATGACCCCCAAAACTGGAATGTGCAATCACTTAGGGAAAAGGGTGCAGTGTCTCATGTTTATTGTTTGTGATATTTTCAAGTCTCTTCTTTTGCTTATTATTCTTTTGCTCTTATAATATCCCCTCTGTGAGTGGAAAAGGGGAATGAAGAGAAGGAGATAAGTTGCCTCCAGATGAGTTTTTTCTCTGAGTCCTTGATTTGACTTTTGACCTTTGTTTCTCCAAAAGCATGGGCACAACATTATGGGAGCCACCATTTGGACCCTGCCATGACAATTGGAGCCCCAGAATATTCCCAGTGACCTCAGTCTCACTCATTCCCTTTGAGATTCAAAATAGTCAATCTTCAGTCTGTATTCTCTGAAATAGGAGGATATTTTTTACTTTGGATATTGGGATATGGAAGTGTGAGTCCAAGTGGTGGGCAGATATTCACAGCGCAAGTTCCCTAGTTTTCATAGCTTGAATAGCAGCATCAATTCTCACTAATACCTTTTTCCTGTATGAGATTTATTTTGAGATACACTCCACTTGTAACTTTCAATTCCTGTTCATGGAATTATGACCTTGTGGGCTTGTTAGATCCAGTAATGGATATGTACAGTAACAGATGTTAGGTTGTTAAAGCTGGGGACTTTTGAGGAAGAAAATCAGCCTCATCATCTTGTAGTGCCCAACTTCTCTTACTATGTCCCTGCGGAGGTCACCATCCTTCATTCATGTAGTTGAGGAAAAAAAAATCACACGGAGAAAAGGTTTTAATTTTCATCAGGATGGATGTGGGTCAAATGTAAGGAGGGACTTCCCAATGCAAGATTTCCTTGAACTGCTATTATTAGACAAGGTAAGGGGTATAAGGATATTTTAGGACAGAATGAAGAGCATAGACTTCCTCACAGATGCAATTGAATTTAATCTGATCCCTTTTCACCCTCAAAGATCAAATGCTTGTTTTGTGTGAATCTTTTTTTTCCTTAGTAAAAGAGGAAATGTAAGGAAGGTCCAAGGAAAATATATTATTAGAAATAATTCAGGAGTCCCAAGGGATCCAGGCAGTGAGAAACTTGAGTGAGAGACAAGTACAGATGGCCAAGAATGGGAATGCAGAGGACAATCCCTGTGGTAGATAAGAAGAAGGGAATGACTGGAGTTTTGAAGTTGAGATTAGCCTCAAATTGTGATAGTCAGTTGGAAGGAAAGAATCAAGCATTTATTAAATTAATACTGTGTGTTAGGAACCATGTCAATCTCTGGAGAATCAAATATAAGCAAAGAAGAAAGTTAATGCCTCCCCTCAAGGAGTTTGCATTCTAATGGGAAAAGATAAGGCACAAGAGGGAGCCAACCAGGAAAGGGTGAAAATATTCAAGGGCATGATTTTGAAGTACAAAAGTCAGGAACAGAGCTAAGAGAAGAACAGAGGTCAGTCTGAGACTCTCCACAAAATGTAGACTCCAGGAGAAATTCCCACTGGGAAAAGGAGGCAGGGCCCCACAGAGTTATATTCCAGGTAGATAAGATAGCAGGCACATTAGGATGTTTTAGGATGGGAAGGCCTCAGGTGCTAAAAGAAGTTCCAGAATGAGAGTGTTGGAGCATCATTTTGAACACCAGAAGCCAAGAACAGTCTTGAATTCTTTGGGGCTGAGAGTGAGAAAAAACAAACAAATAACAAAAGTTCACATATGAACCCAAGAAATGTTTGGGGATTGAACTTATTGAGTGAGATGATGGATCATAAAAGTGACTCATCATATTCTCTGGGCTCCCATCAATAAATAAATCATCTGAATGAAACCAGCAAAACTTCGGGCTAGGTATCAATCTACTATGATAAAGCTATAATGTGGGTGCCATGCTAACTTGATGGATATGAGGTGCTAAAAGTGACAATGAAGTTAGGTAATGAGATGCTGGAATAAGGGAAAACCAGCACCATTCTTGTTTAAACTTCCTCCCTGTATTCTGAGTCTACTTCCTGTTTCCTCTTTTTTCCCCATGCTAAACTTGTGCATTAAAGATTTTTCTCAAGACTCCTGGCCCAGATAAGCTGAGGTTCCCATTCTGTCCCTCATCAAATATGTTATACTATATATTAATTAATAATTATATTTAATTGTTAATAATTACTATTTACAAGTACCTATATGAAAGATACTCTGCTAAGCACTTTACAAATATAATAAGCTAAGTGTTATTGTCATCCCCATCTTACAGATGAAGAAACTGAGACAGACAGTTGTCAAGTGTCTTGCCCAGGACCTGCCAAAGTTTGAGATTAGAGTTGAATGTAGGAATTTCTGACTCTAGACCTTGCACTCTATCCATTGTACCCTAGAGAGTACTAGATTTGTATTTTCTGTTTCTTTCTGGGGTCAAGTCCTTCATCCAAGTACTGCTGCTTGAGAATGATATCCTTAGCATCTCATTAGAGAAACCCAGACTCTAAGTGTTTAGCTGTACAAGGTAAGAACCCTGCTTGAAACAATTGTCAGAGTTGATAGGATCATGTACAATGGCCAAGAAGGAGGTTCAGAAAAAGTAGAAGTCAGGAGGACATGCTCCATCCCTCCCTCTGAAGATAAACTGGCTCAATATGTTTCCTGATATCTTGTCATACAAGAAATATGGGACCAGTGAGATAAATTCCACTTTGAGATTGGGAAGGAGGCCCCATTGAGCCTGAGGATATAGACAGAGGAATATATAAAGATAGGAATGAAATAGGACTAAGCAGTGGATGGAGGACTGTTTTCTGGCTGTTCTTACTCTAAGAAAGAAGCAAGAGAGGAAATAATTCTGCCTTTGCTAAGATATAAAGGAGAAAAGAGCAACAGAAGTTTGCTCTGAACTGTCTGTGAGTTGGGAGATGATTCTCCCCCCTAATTCCTCTGGAAGTTGGGCATACTAAAGCTGAGTTTGGGGAATCATAAAATTTGAAAGATAAGATTGACAGATAGGGTTGCCCCTTAGAAGTTCTAATCTATCTTCCACTCTGCTGCCAAAGTGATTTTCATGAAATACATATCTGACTCTTACCTTCTCCTCAACTCAATAAAATCAGTTACTCCTTATTAACCCTAGGAATCAAATATAAACTATTAATACAAAATTTAATATCAAATATCAAATGTTCCTTTTGACATTTAAAGTCCTTTATAGTCTAACCATTTCCTATATTTTCAGTCTTTTTTTAAAATCTTTATTCCCTTAAAAGCATTTTATGATCCAAAGAATGGTTTTCACACACTCCACCTCATTTCCCTACTATATATGGAATGCTCGTTCCTCACCTTCACCTCGTTTTCTTTTTTCTTTTTTTTTCCTTTTTGCAAGGCAAACGGGGTTAATTGGCTTGCCCAGGGCCACACAGCTAGGTAATTATTAAGTGTCTGAGACCAGATTTGAACCCAGGTACTCCTGACTCCAAGGCTGGTGCTTTATCCACTATGCCACCTAGCCGCCCCTTCACCTCTTGTTTTCTTTGGCCTTCTTTAAGACATCGCAAATCCTACCTTCTGCAAGACATCTTTTTCTGTCCTTCCTAGTACTTCTTTCTAAAGCAAATGTCTTTTTTTCCCTGAAATTACTTTTCATTTACATGGTGTATAATAAAATTGCTTGCATGTTGTCTTCTTCATTAGAATGTGAGGTCCTTAAGGGCAAGGACTATGTTTTGACCTTTCCTAGAATCCTTGGTGCTTAACACTATCTCAGACATAAAGTCACTTCTTCATAAATGGTTGTAGACTGACTCAATAGAAACTCCCCACAAGCACCTTAGTTATTGGAGGACTGGGTGCTCCATTTTATAGTTTGGGTTTAGACAAACTCCTTTTCCTTAAGAAAATGGGAAGAAGCTCATCTGGTTGTCCTCAGTAATCTAACCTGTAAGATGGGATAGGTACCAAACTAAGAGTCAAAGTCAGTGCAGTATTATCCCTAGGAACTGGATCAGTTACAAACCAGTGGTCTTAGGAGATGCTTCTCAAACTTCTTCTTTGATCACTGGACAATGGTGCTTGACAAGTTAACCTTACTGACTGTGAATTGAGCACCTAAGGATCCTGACCACTGACCACTTGATGCCATTGTAGATTCACCTCAGTGGGACCTCAGTAAGGGGTTCCCATCCTGTCATGTGTGTAGATAGGTCATTATTTATATAGTAGCTCTCAAAGGGGAAGTTTTCCCAGGAATCTAAACCAGACCCATGAACCTATCTCCTGATGTGGCTGCCTCCCAAAATAATTTCTGAAAGCAACCTAAACAAGTCCAGATGACCTTTCTGGCATGGTTGGAATTATTTGGAGCCTCTTGTCTGGGGATCCATCTGCTCCGACTCAGATTTAGGATCTGGTACTTGTGAACCTAATGAAGTTAGATTAGGAAGATTTAGGGTATCAGGCTCTAAAGATGACATGATTTTGGGCAAAAGGACCCTCTGTCAAGCCATGAGTGAAAGAGGTCTCATCCTCTGGAAGCTATAGATTTGACTATTAAACCTGAGGCAAGGTCTATAAAACTGTTGAAACACTTTGATCTAGTAATAACCACTACAAGGTCTGTATCCCAAAAAGATCATAAAAAGGGGAAAGTATCCACATAGTCAAAAAATATTTATAACATCTATTTTTTTAAGTGACAAAGAATTAAAAACTGTGGGATACTCATTAATAGAGGAGTGATATATAATGAAATATTATTGTTCTGTAAGAAATTATGAGCAGGTGGGCTACAGAAAAATCTGGAACAATTTACATGAACTGATGCTGAGTGAAGTCAGCAGAACCAGGAGATCATTATATACCTTAACAGCTAAATTATGAGATAATTAACCATGATAGACTTAGCTCTTCTCAGCAATACTTCAATCAAAGACAATTCTAAAAGATTCGTGATGGAAAATGCAATTCACATCCAAAGAAAGCACTCTGGAGTCTGAATGCAGACCAGAATGGGTGCCAACCACAGCCAAAGAAAGAACTCTGGAATCTGAATGCAGAACAGAACGTACTATTTTCACTTTTTTAAAGTTTGTTGTATGCTTTTTTCTTTCTCAAGGTTTTTTCCCATTTGTTCTGGTTCTTCTTTCACATGACTAATATGGAAATATGTTTGACATGATTATATATGTGTAACCCATATCAGATTTCTGGTTGTCATGGGGAGGAGGAAGGGAAGGAAGGAAGAGAAGGGGAAAAATTATGGAACTTAAAAATCTTACTAAAGAAATGTTGAAAACTACTTTATATGTAATTGGAAATAAAGCAAATAAACACATGCAAAAACCCAAAAGCTTAAAGTTCCTTAGGAGCAACTAGTGGAAAAGCAGAAAAAGCTCTGGTGAAAAAGGTCCTGTCCTCTGCAAACTATAGAATTGACTATTAAACTTGAGGCAAGGTCTATAAAATTGTTCAAATCCTTTGATCCAGTAATACCCCTACTAGTTTGTTAAGAGGATCAAATAAAATAATATTTGGGACTTTACATTTTTTTGGTGAGGCAATGGAGTTAAATGACATGCCCAAGATCACAGAGCTAGTGAGTATCAAGTGTTTGAGGCTGAATTTGAACTCAGGCCCTCTGGAGTCCAGTCTCTCCACAGTGCCATTTAGCTGCACTGTGAAATAGGATTTATATATCGCTTAGCAAATTCCTGGCACATAGTGGGCCCTTCATAAACACTTGTTTCTTTCCTTCCTAAGGAAGAAATGGATGGCAAGACTTTCAACACCTCAGTGTGGGCAGGAAAAGAGGGGGTCAAGTACTCCTACGCCCCCTTCCCCATACCTTTTATCCAGACTTAAAAAATGTGAGGGAAGAATATAGACCTTAGGCCAGGGGTCAATGTTCCCAAATTTAACCAATTTTTGGCTTTACTATTTCTGTCATGGTAGGATGGTGGTAAAATAGGATGGGTGCTTAGAAAATAAATATTCCCTGGACTTGGATATAGGATCACAAATTTAAATTATCCAGGATGTTCTAATCCAAGACATGGGTGAAGTTGGTGGTAAAATAAAATAGGACTCCCATACAATATGGAAGATTTGGAGGAGTATTCACCTTGGGAGACATATCCAGCACTTATATGATGTTTTTATTACCTGAATCCTGTAGTGGTGGTCTAACAGTCTTAATTGATATCATCATCATCGTCATCATCATTGTCATCATCATTATCATCTTTTCATATTTTTTAAGGCTTGCAAAGCATATTTTAGGATTATACTACTTCATCTGACCCCCACATATACAATTTCATACATAATTTCTGCAGCATACGTTTTACAGATCTTTTTTTTAATAGATGTGGAAATAAGTTGAGAAAAATTAAGTGATTTGCCCAGGATCATATACCTAGTATGTCTAAGGCAGGATTAGAGCTCAGGTCCAAGTCTGGTATTCTCTTCCCTGTGCCTCCTAGGTACTAGTCAATATAAATAACTATGAGATTGTCCTTACTAGGATGTTAGGTGTCAAACCCCAGGAAGTCTTAGTAAATACAACCTGGGTAAGAGATACTGAATCTGTTGACTCTTACCCAAGTCACCAATACTAAACAATACTTCATCTTATGAAGAGAAGAGGAAATTATCTGTATTTATTCATGAGATGAAACAAGCTGGAAGCTGGAATACACACACACACACACACACACACACACACACACACACACACATATATATATATATATATATATATATCCTTTAACAGTCTGCTAGGGAAGGTAGATAGCTTGTAGTATGTCACTAGGCACTAAGCATTACCAAGAGTTTCTGGATTTCTGAAGCAATCTCTAACTTGAGAGGGTATATCCAAAAGTTTTAGAGAATCATATGAAGTCATTGATCTAACTAACATGTTTTTGTCCAGAAGGACAAGAAGGCACATTCCTGCACTTAGGGGAGAATATATCTGAACTACATGAATTGTTCTACCTGTGTAAGTCACCAGGTGGCACTCTAGTATTGAAAACCATCAGCTTCTTTTCATTAACATATGGACCTGTCACCCTAGCAGTAGCCATGTTTCTATCAACCATTCTCTCCTAATATCTTTCCAGATTTGTATCAAACTTATATGTATGCCTGAATTTCCATCATTTTCAGAATTCGTAACTTATTTTTACTGCATCTTATTTGGCCCTTGGTCTATTTCTCAATCCTTATCATGAACCCAGGAGGACTATTTAATTTACCTCTAACTTAAATATAGTTGCTAAAAGAAATAGAAAGTGGGGCAGATAGGTGGTGCAGTGGATAGAGCACTGGCCCTGGAGTCAGGAGAACCTGAGTTGAAATGCGGCCTCAGACACTTAATAATTACCTAGCTGTGTGGCCTTGGGCAAGCCACTTAATCCCATTGCCTTGAAAAAAAAACCCCAAAAACCTAAGAAAAGGAAATATAAAGTGATACTATACAGTTTAAGAAAAAGAGACTCTAAAGGGCAGCCCAGTTGAGTTTCATAGCCCTGCTCTGCATTTTGCTTTTTCTCTCTTCATCAGCAGATGTAATCAAATTAAGTGATCTTCTTAGCTCCCTACCTTCCCTTCCTTTTACCTCATAATCTTGTGATCTCCTCAGACTTCTTGTCCTTATTAGGTGAAGCCACTACTTGATAGTTAACTTCCCCCCTCTGGTCAACACTGCTTGACTGTTAACTTGCCTCTGGTCAATACATACATATATATATATATATATATATATATATATATATATATATATATATTATATGAATACATACATATACACATACATATATATATATATATATATATATATATGAACTTCCTTCTGGTCAATATATATATATATTTATACATGTACACACACATACATATCTACAAAAGTATATGACTGACAGCTTATATTACTGGAAGTGTGAGAGATTAAAACCTCAAAGAGAAAGATGCCTTATTCCACTAGACTTCCCACTGGAGCTTGAGACCTCGCTAGACCCTCCAGCAGAGGTGCTTTATGTTAGCTTTCCTTGTGTCTAGTCACAATCACATTTCTGTGATTCTTTGGGACTAAACAATTTGGATGGCAAAGAGGAAACTATTAAGAGATTCCTAGTGGGTATGCAGCATGTGTAATAGCCTAAAAGGCATGGCAATGTGAGATCACTTTGCATGTTCTGGGCAGAGAGTTGTGAGTTTGGCTAGAATGTAGTGAAGGAGTGGAGGAGTCATATAAAACAAAGTTGGACAGGGAGAGGGAAGGAAGTCACATCAGATTAAGAAAACCAGGCAGAGGAGTTTTAATGGTACTCAGCAGGAAACTGGAAGTCACTGAATATTTTTGAATGGCAGGATAACATAACTAAAGAGGATTATTCTCTCAGTCTTAGCAAGAGTGGATTAGAGGAATAGTAGAAAGACTAATGCAATAGTCTTAGTCATTGGTAATGAGGGCCTCAATTAGGATATTGACAGTGTGAATGGAGCAAAAAAAAAGGAGATATGAGAGAAACTGTGCAAATGGATTTGGTAGGATCTTAAATATGAGTAATGAAGGGTAGAGTCAATGATACCTCCAAGGTTACAATCAATAAATGATGCTAAAATGAATAGGTTCAAGTAGAAAGGTACAAGATTCAATTTTGGTTATAAGGAAGATTTCTAGTATTGGTATGTAGTATGGAATGGAAAGGACAGAGGTGGGTGTGGAAGCGGCAAGATCTGTTAAATGATTATTTCAATAGTCTATGAAGATAGCAATGATGATTCATTTAAATTCAGTTCAACATATAAGTACTAAACACTTTTTTTGAGTACTGAACCTGCAATTTCTTAAATATTCACTTTGTCAACATACTGTGATAGGTAGACAAAAAAAGATTTAAAAAATCCTACCTAGATAAAAAAAAAAACGCTTAAGAAGTCTCAATTTACTGAATCAGTAGTAGGTTGATGGAGATGGATAGAAAATGTGGGATAGAACTATAGAGATAGAACAGAATTTGACAATTGATAGGATATAAGTAGTACAGCAGACAAAAAGGTCTAAGATAACTGTAAAATGTCAAACATGAAAGACTAGATGGATGGTGGTGCCACAGACTACTAAGGATATTATTGTAATAGTAAAGTCAAAAAAGATAGGCAGTTATTGATCATGTAAACCATAAAGCATTACAGAAATGTGAAACACTTATTCTTAAAGGGGGAGAGGAGACAGCAAAAGATAGAGCCTCTGGCATCACCCCATTTATAGAATCAGGAAAGAGACTGCAAAGAAGGAGGAAAGAATGGTTAGAGTGGTGGTGGAAAACTGTGATTTCCATGAAACCAAAGGAAGAGAGAATATCCAAAAGGGAGAAGTACTAAAGGGGTGAGCCTTGAGTCACTAAAGCCACTTGTTCAAGACTGGGAGTCTTGAATAAAAAGTCATTCAATTTGGTAATTAGAAAGTTTTGGTGGCTTTGGAAAGAGAAAAGTTTCAGAAGGGTGATGGACAGAGAAGCTAAAGTTTTAGGAATTGATTAGAAAGAATTGGTGGTAAAGTCACTGGAAAAGGAAGTGTAAAAACTTTTTCAAAAAATTTGGAGAAGAGAGGTGGGACAATAGCAGAATAGGGTAGAAGAGTCAAGGGAATTTGGGTAAATGAACATCAACAAGCATTATATATAATGGGGATAATTAGCCCCATTTCCAATAAGATTGGGGTGAAGCAAGTATGCTCATTAACGTCGGTATAATTTAGTAGTATACTAGAAATGTTAGCTTTAGCAATATAAAAAGTAAAAGAAATTGAAAAATTAGAATAGGCAATGGGGAAAATTTCACTCTTTGCAGATGGTATTGTTAGACTTAGAAAACCATAGATAATCAACTAAAAAGATACATGAAACAATTCATAGCTTTAGTAGCTTTAGTAAAGCAGCAGGATATAAAAGAAATTCACATAATTCCTCAACATCTCTAAATGTGACTAACAAAACCCAACAGCAAGAGGTAGAAAGAGAAGTTTCATTTAAAGTAGCTGTAGACAACATAAAATACTTGGGAATATATCTGCTAAGACAAACCCAGAAGCTCTATGTACACAATTATAAAACACTTTTCACACAAATAAAGTCAGATCTAAACAATTAGAAAAATGTCAATTGCTAAAATAAGAAAGCTAAAATAATAAAAATGAGAATACTATCTAAATTAAACTACTAATTCAGCATCATACCAAACTACCAAAAAACTGGGAAAAATCATAACAAAACTAATCTGCAAAAATAAAAGGTTAAGAATATCAAGGGAATTAATGAAGAAAAATGCAAAGGAAGATGACTTAGCTAAACCAGATCAATAACTATATTAAAAAGTAGCAGTCATCAAATTTTTCATACTGGCTAAAAAATAGAGAAGGGGATCAGTGGAATAGATTAAATTAGTCATTAACTATTTGATAAACTCACACTCTACCTTCTGGGATAAGACAACACTATTTGATAAAAACTGCTGAGAAAATTGAAAAAATAGTATTGCAAAAAGTAGGCATAGATGTTGGTCTAAGACCAACATTTTACACTCTGTAGCAAAATAAGGTCAAAATGGTTACAGGTTTTAGGCTCAAAGGGTGATACCATAGGAAACTCAACAGAACAAGAAATAGTCTATCTTTTGCATCTATTGAGTTGGGAGTTTATGGCTAGATTAAATTAAAAAGCTTTTGCACAAATAAAATCAATGCAGTCAAGTTAGAAGCAATTTGGAAAAACTGGGATACAATTTTCATAGCTAGTGTTTCTGATTAAAGACTAATTTCTAAAATATATTGAGAACTGACTTAAATTTGTAAGAACACAAATCATTCTCTTATGTTTTTAAGTTTTTTCATTTTTTTTGTTTTGTTTTGCAAGGCAGTAGGGTTAAGTGACTTGCCCAAGGCCACACAGCTAGATAATTATTAAGTGTCTGAAGCCACATTTGAACTCAGGTACTCCTGACTCCAGGGCTGGTGCTCTATCCACTGTGCCACCTAGCCGCCCGTAATGATTCTCATTGATAAATGATCAAATGAGATGAACAAGCAGCTTGCAGATGAAGAAATTAAAACTATCTATAGTCATATGAAAAATACTAAAAATCATTATTGATTAGAGAAATGAAAATTAAAACAGCTCTGAAGTGCCATCTCACATCTATCAGGTTGTCTAAATAACAAAAAAGGAAACATCAATGTTAGAGAGGATGTGGGAAAACTGGGACACTAATGCATTCTTGGTGGAGTTGTGAAATGATCCCATCTTTCTGGAGAGCAATTTGAAACTATGCCCAAAGGACAATAAAACTGTGCATACGCTTTGATCCAGTAAAATCACTGCTAGGTCTATATCCTGAAGAGATCATGATAAAGAGCAAAAAACTCACATGTACAAAAACATTTATAGCAGCCTTTTTTAAAGTGGCAAAGAATTGGAAATTGAGGGGATGCCTATCAACTGGGCAATGATTGAACAAATTGTGGTATATGAATGTGATGGAATACTATTATTCCATAAGAAATCATGAGGAATAGGACTTTAGAATAGCTTGGAAAAGACTTCCAAAAACTGATGCTAAGTGAAGTGAGCAGAATCACTTTTAACAGGACATTCCCACATTAACAGAAACATTGTGTGATGATCACCTATGATGGACTTGCTCATTTCAACAGAGCCATAATCAAAAACAATTCTAAAAGATTTGTGATAGAAAATACTATCCATATCCAGAGAAGGCACTAAGGAGTTTAAATACAGATCAAAGCTTACTATTTTCAATTTTTTCATATGTAGCCTATATTAGATTGCTTTCTGTCCAAGGAGGGGGGAGGGAAAGGAGGGAGAGAGTAAAAGGTAAAACTCAAAACTTTGCTCAAAATTATCACTGAAAACTAGCATAGGAATAGCTAGGTGGTGCCATGGATAGAATACTGAACCTGGAATCAGGAGGACCTAAGCTCAAATTAGAGCATAGACACTTAATACTTACTTAGTTGTGAGACCTTGGACAAGTCACTTAGCCCCATGGCTTACAAAAAACAAAACACCCAAATCTGCCACTGTGTATGTTGGAAAAATAAGTGAACAAAGTATTTTAAAAAATAAAATCCATCACTAGCCAAAAAAAAAATTCATGAGCAGTCAGACTTTAGAAAAGCCTGAAAAGACTTGTATGAACTGATGTGAAGTGAAATGAGTAGTTCCAAAAGAGTATTGTAAACTTATTGGCAACATTGTGAGTTGGATCAACTATGATAGCTACAGCTCCTCTCAACAATTCAGTGTTCAAGGACACACCCTGAGTGACCTGTTATGGAAAATGATATTCACATCCAGAAAAATACACACATATACACTCAAATCATGGAGTCAAAAATGGTATGTTCATTTTAAAAAATTTCTTTTATGCTTTTTCTTTATTTCTCACTTTTCCCTCAGCTCTAATTCATCTTTCACAACATGATTAATAAGGAAATATATTAAAAAGCAATTTTGCATGTACAACTTTTATCAGATTGTTAGCTGCCATGGGAAGGAAAGAGAGGGTGACAGAAAAAGGTGAAACTTGCAACTTGCTAATGCATGAATTTTTTAAAAATCATTTTATTTAAGGAAATGGGGTTAAATGACTTGCCCAAGGTCACACAGCGAGACAATTATTAAGTGTCTGAGGTTGGATTTGAACTCAGGACCCCCGACTCCAGGGCTAGTACTCTATTCCCTGCTTCACCTAGTGGCTTCTAATGGATGACTACTGAAAACTACTTTTGCATATAATTGGGGAAAAAATTAAAGAAAAAATGTTTTAAAAAGAAATTTGGAGAAAAGAAGAGATGGAATAATAATTAATTGGGGTAGAAAATTCAAGAGAATATTTTGAGAGAATTAGAGGGACCTGAGCATTTATATGGACAAATGAAAAAGTCAAAAGGAAGAGACTAAAGATACATGAAAAAAGAGGGAAGAGATAATTCCTGAATAAAGAACCCACAGGAGTCTGGAAAGAATGGATATAAAGGCATAATTAGAAGAATTACTAGTTTTATTTGAGAAGTAGAACCATTCATTACTTCTTTTGTCACTAGAAGAAAGCATGTTTACTCTGTGATGCTTCTGAAAATTGTCAACAAACAAAAGAATTATCGGCACTCTAGTTATTCATTCAACCAATTCTTAAATATTTAGTTCTTCCTAAATAACAAGAATTTCTGAAGTTATTAGTTCCCTCTTCAAAAGGAAGCTAATTGATCATTTAAGAGTTGGAGCTTTTTATATCACAATCACTACTCATGTATGTATAACAGCACACACAGGATAAGGCCTAACCTGTTCAGACCAGTGACGAAAAAACATTTATTAAGTTCTTTGTTGTATGCCAGCTACCACCTCAGACACTGGGCACACCAAGACAAACTGTCCCTACACTCTTGAATTCTATGGGATAGGGTAGGGAGCAGAATTTACAACTGTTCATAAATGCATCTTAAAAGCAAATTCATTTTTTTGGAAGGTTGTCTCAGTCTTCATGAAATAGGAAATAATTTGCTCAAAGTAAGGGGGATGGGCTTGAAGTTGGGGCATAAGGAAAGATAAAAAGTCTTGGTACAGTTGTTAGCAGTGAGATCAAATGTTGGTTAAAGAAGATTATACACTGCCAGGTGTGGGATTTGTTCATTTGGGTGTGCTTTCTTTTTTATTTTTTTCTTTTATTTATTTATTTAATTATTTGGTTAAGATTTAAAATTTCCTTTGTGTGGAGGGAACTCTTTTGAGTTTCCCACCATGTACATGAGTTCCAACAATCTCCAATTGTTGTGTAACTTAGAGAGTTCCCCTAGAACTGACAGGCGATT
Organism: Macrotis lagotis; assembly: GCF_037893015.1. NCBI lineage: Eukaryota > Metazoa > Chordata > Mammalia > Peramelemorphia > Peramelidae > Macrotis > Macrotis lagotis. The sequence goes on along the minus strand of NC_133666.1, from coordinate 623,539,925 downwards.
TGCTGGGAATCATGTTGCTAGGAGTTTTTTCAAGACTGGTTTAGGACAGTGAGATCAGCTTGCTAGCTACTCCCTATGCAGCATTGCCTTTCTCTTCCAACCTTAGCTCTAATTGTTAAGAACTTTTGCTTTAAGTAAAATTCAAATTTGTCTCTTTGCAATGCCCACCTGAGATCTTGGATCTACATTCTCCTGCTAATTCAAATAAACAAATATTACAAAGTGTCTGTTATTTGCGTGCTGAGCAAACAAAAATCCAACAGTTTGACCCTTTCAGTGCTCATATTTTATCTGGGGTGGGGGTAAGAGGAGAGAAAGTGTGTGTGTGTGGGGAATATTATCATAGATCAAGATAATAAAATAAAGGAGAAAGGAGGAGGCAAAGGAGCGACCTGACAAATAATTACCTTTCTTTCCACTATGTTAAACTGTTCCTGGTGTGAGGTTTTGTGCTATACATTTGGAATCAGTGAAACCAGTTGGATGTTTTTATGACTTTTCCCAGTAGTGTTCAGCAACTCTAGAGTAAAAGAGAAACCAGGGAAGGAAAGTTCCTCAAGGAAGTGAAGGAACAGGTTGGGAACAATGGGAGTTTTCCCAAGTGAACTGGATAGAACTGGGTTGGAAATTCCACGAAACTAGTTCCATTGGTTCCATGTCTCATTTGTATCTTAGATCTTCCTCAGTGCCTAGCCCAATGGTAGCACACAATAAAAGATTTTTGAAAACAAAATGATTTGGATCATTAACAAGATTTTTTTTTCTATTCCACCCTTTCCTATTCCCTATTCCACCCACACCCATGACCTGAAACACTTAGGTGGTACAGTGAATAGAGTGTTAGGTCAGTGCTGAGAAGACTTGAGTTCAAATCCAGTTTCAGTCTCTTTCTAGCTTTGTGACCTAGGACAAGTAAGTCACTTAACCTCTTCCTAACTCAATTTCCTTATCTGTAAAATGGGGATCATTATAGTATCTACAACTCAAGTTTTTTATGACAAATTAAGATTATGTGTGTATTAAGATTTTTGAAAATCTTAATGCTATGTAAATGTTAGTACTATTTTTATCCTCATTTGACAGATGAGGAAACTGAAGCAGACAGAAGGTAAGTACCTTTCTGTAGTGACAAAGCTACTAAGTACCTGAGACTGGATTTGAATATAGGTCTTCCTGATTATAAGACCAAAATTCTATCCTCTGCACTAGCTGATTTTTCTGAATTTCTGTGCCTAATTCTATGAACCATTCCATTTCACTTATTCTACTATGACTACCCCAGCTGACGATGATCTTTCTTTCTCTCCATGCCTACACTATTTGAACATTTCATCTGGCTCATGAGTATCTGAGAATCTAGAATAGCTATTGAACCTGTGGGGATAATGGTCTGGTGCTGCCCCTGAAGAGCTAGTGCAGTGGGGGGGGGGGGGTCTGGGGGTAAAGCAAAGGCATCTAAGAATAGAAAGGCCAGACCTACCTTCTAATCTGTGCTGAGTTGGACTGTATGGCTACAGTGTTCACCTCAAGATGCTGACTGCCCCCATACTTCAGGACCCTTGCTGCAGACTCTGTATTAAAACTTAATGTCAGTGGGGCTAGAAATTAGCTCTAAAATCACAATTATTCTGTACTAAATCTCTTTTTCAATCCAGACTGCATCTGTCTGCCTCATGCTCCACCCCCTCTCATCTCCTACAGGATGGGAGATGGGCAGACCTCACTGCTCTCAGCTGACTTCTTAAAAACATTTCCCTCAGGGCAGAACTCCTATATATACCTAGGTTATCAGGCCTGGACCACAGTTGCAGATCAGGTCCTGCAGGTTTAGCAGCATGTCTGCCAGGACCCTCACCACAGTTGCCAGGATTTATCTCCTGGGGATGCTCCTCTCCATTCTCCCAGGTATCTGTTCTGTCCATACTACTTCTTTCCTCTTCCTCACTCTCTGAATGGGGTTGAGACTCTAATTAGCTTCTAGATGCCTCTATCTCCAACCTGTTCTCTCTTCTCTGGAGGTAAGGGGCCACAAAGCTTTGCTTCTTCTTGATCTCCTCTCCTTGGTAAACTGGGTTGGGATTGGAATCTCTAATTAGCAGCCAGGTATCCATTCCAGGGTCCCTAAGTGCCCTTTCCCATGGAGGCTTTGTATAGGATTTCATCTTCTTGATATGTCCTTTGCAGGTTCCTGGACCCAAGTTCTACTCAAGGAAACAGGAGGCAAGGTGACATATGAGGGCCAGTCTGTGACCCTGACCTGCAGTGCCTCTGGCTTTAATTTCAGGGAGTATGCCATGTCTTGGCACCGGAATCCAACTGGGAACCACAGGGAACTCGTGGCGAGCATCAGTCCCAAAACTGGCAGTGATAAAGAGTACAGCTCCCAAGTTAAGGGCAGGGCTTCCATCACCAGGGACAATGGGGCCAAAACTGTCACTCTGAAATTGGACCACCTACGAAAGGAGGACTCTGGCAAATACTATTGTGCAAGACTCACTCTGCTGGGGTCCAGGAAGAGGCCTTGACAAAAACTTGGGATTAGAGACCCAGATGCTGCTACTGTGCTGTGTTGTATTTTTTGTCTGTGTGTTGGTAGCAGAAGGGGAAAATGGGAAAAACAGATTATATGTGTGTATGCTAAAGTAAAAGAGAGCTTTTCTCCCTGTCTCCATTGTTCCTCCACACTCTTGTGACTCTAGCCACTGCTTCACCCTCAGCTGATGACCTCTTCTATCTTTCTTCACGGTGCCAGGTGGTCACATCTCCTGGAGTCAGGTTCCCAGTTGCTGACTCCTAGGAAAACAATCAGTGACTGGGAGCAGGTAGAATTCACATGAACTGCTGTGAGAACACAACTTTTCTGCCATATACCTGGTCCTGGATTGGTTCAATTTGGAGACAAGCAGGAGGAGTGAGCCCAGGATCCATTCAGGGGAACTCTTAGCAGACTCTTAGTCTGGGGGACTCTCCCACTGAGGAGCTCAAATTCTTAACTCTAAGCAACACAAAAATAATTGCTATATTCCTGCCTGCAGGAAGCTTTGTCCTGAGATAGGAGATATAAGTATATATGTCCATTTTACAGATGAGAAACTGGTTTACACAAGGGAAAGATTTGATGAAGTCACCAAACTTAGACAGTAGAGATTCTGTCCCTGAATCTCCTACCTGTAGTCCTTATAACTTGGGTCTCAGACCAGGTCTAGACAACACATTGATCATTTGTTGGCTTGTAAGATCTCAGGAATCCTCCTTTTCAAGTTCTGTCAATCTCTAATTTGAATCTGGAGAGGGAAAGGTTCCATAGATGCTGTCAAGGACATAGCCTTTTAAAATTTTGTGTTGTAATTTTGTCACTCTGTGTTCCAGACCTTGGACAGTTCTACAGTCCAGCATGCTATATAAGACCTGGAAACAAGGAGGAGTAAAAGGAAAGATTCCCAGAGCCGCTTGACCCTTGCAGATGTGCTTCTTCAGGACATCAAGATCCCCCAAGTCTCTCCTAATTATCTTCTATCCCTCTGCCAAGATCTGTCACATTCTGAACATGCCATATGATTAGGGCCAACCATATAATAGCATCAGGGAAAACTCCTTGCAGCCTTTCTGTTAGTTTCAGAAATCAGTGGTGTAGATTGTAGAAGAATGATTGGTAACCCTCTTCAGGGTTATTGGTAGCAGTTATGGCCCCCTTGATCCCACAGCCCAGCTCTAAACTCTTGCTTTACTACCTACCACCTATGAACCAAGAATTCCTTTCTTTATTTTTAGACTTTTATTTTTCCCCCAGTAATATGTAAAAGCAACTTTTAATATTAATTTTTAAATTTTCATTTCATTTAAAATGTTGTTTCAAATTCTCTACCTTCCTTACTCTCTCATTTACAAGATAAGCAATTTGATAAAGGCTTTACATGTGCAGTCATGCAAAACATTTTCATAATAATTTCAAAGAAGCCCCTTGGGTGATAGGAGGGAAGGGAAAGGGACATTACTCTGACTCTTGGAGGATAAAAAGGGATAAATACTGATTTAAATGGGAATTGAAGGAGCAAAAAAACCCTTAAAGGCAGTTTCCCAAACCAACATCCCAAAGATCTAGATTATTTATTTTACTCATGTCTCCCAAATCTGTAACAGCTACTTTAGGATAATGACTAAACTCTATAGGTTAGTTTAGAAAAATCATCTGGGGGCAGCTAGGTGGTGCAGTGGATAGAGCACTGGCCCTGGAGTTAGGAAGACCTGAGTTCAAATGTGACCTCAGACACTTAATAATACCTAGCTGTGTGACCTTGGGCAAGTCACTTAACCCCCTTGCCTTGCAAAAAAAAAAAACTAAACTAGAAAAGTAATATGTAAGTTTTTCCCTCTCTAGCCTTCTTACTTATAGGTCTTCTTTCCAGACTCTCAGCTCCAGTTCAATGAGATAGATCGCTAACCCCCTAACCCATTTGTGAATAATCCCACAGTTCTTATCCTACCTTGAATGACCTCCTATTACCTCCCTCTCCTATCTACCATTGCATCTTCAAGTCTTACTTAAATCACATTTACTCTGGCAGATCTTTACTGATGAGTTTAGCTCATCCTGATTGTTCCAGTCTCCAAACTTATAACTCTCTTCCTTATGATGCTGTCCTCTATATATTCTAATACTGCTCCCATTGTGCCCATTTCATTATAAAGAAGGAATTATCTCCTATAAACTGAACATGGAACTCTGGAATGACCAGAGACTCAGTAACAGCACGGAAGGGAGTGTGAACCATGAGGACCTTGTACAAAGAAATATAATGTAGCACTTCATTCCCACATTCTCTCCACTTCCAAGATCTTCACCTTAATGCAGATTTCCCTGATTCACATGGATTGTTACAATGTCCTCCATCTATCTCCCTGACTTAGATTCATTCCATGACAATCCATTCAACATAAACTATGACCTTCTCTCATCTGATTTCCCCTTCCTCAATATTCATGCTCTCTTAAGACCCTTATCTCTTTCTGCCTTGTATTTTAATTTTATTTAACCCATGTCTTATTCCCTCAAATGAGCTACTGGAAGGCAGAGACAAAGTCTAATTCATTTTTGGATCTTCTTCCAGTATCTAACATTTAAGGCTTTGCAAATATGAAAAGTATACTTAGTATTTGTAGAAATAAAGAGAAAATGAATTTAGAGTTAAGACAAGCTCATACTATAGAGGGCTTTGAATGCCAAGCTAAAGAGTTTGGGGTTTATCTTTTAGGCAATATGATGTAAATGAAAGGTTCTGAATAGTGAAATGATGTGATCTCAACTTCCTTGACTTCCCTCAAGACTGAGAATAGGTATCATCTATCATGGGGAGATTCATTTTTGGATCTACTTTCTTGGCAGTGATCTATATCTTCTCAATTTAATTTTAGAAATATATTTGATATTTTATTTTTCAGTTAATATAAAAGCAATTTTTATTATTTGTTTTTAAAATTTCCTCCCTCACTGAGAAGACAAACATTTGATATAGATTATATATGTTCAGTCATGAAAAACACAACACCATCTAAGGTGTATTGTAAAAGAAAACACAGACCAAAAACAGAAAACAAAAAAACAAAACCAAACACAAAACCAAAAACCACCTAAGAAGAAAAAATAAAGTTTAAAAAAGTATACTTCGATCTACATTCAGACTACAACCGTTTTTTTTTTCCTGGAGATGGAGAGCACTTTTAATCATCAGTCCTTTGGAGTTGTCTCAGATAATTGGGTTGTTGAGAATAGCAGAGTCATTCATAGTTGATCATTGTACAATGTTGCTATTACTATGAACAATGTTCTCCTGGTTCTGCTCATTTCATTTTGTATCAGTTCATTTAAGTCTTGGTATTTCTGAGATAAGTCTATTTATCATCTTATTGTTCAATGGTATAAGAATTATGTACATCACAATCATATACCATACTTGTTCAACCATCCCCTAATTGATGGCTATCCCCTCAATATACCAACATAAAAAGAATTTATATATAAATATATATATATATATATATATATATATATATATCAATGTAAATCCATCAACAGTGAGTAGTTGAGATGCACCAGATGTCTTTGTGTCATTAATAGATTTCAGGGCATCATAAAGGCATTTTGGTATTTTACTGTCTGCATAAAATTAAATTTCATATTCAATATATATATAAATATTTATATATAAATATTATATAAATATTTTTGCACATATAGATCTTTTAAAAATAATCTAAAGGTCTACTGGTCGTATTGTTAGGTCAAAGGGTATGCCAGAATTTTATGTCCTTTAAGAATAATGCCAAATTGCTCTTCAAAATGGTTGAATCAAGGTAAAACTTCACTAATAGCATTAACATCTCAGGTTTCCCACATTACCTCCAACATTTGTCATTTCCCTTTTCTGTCTTATTAGCCAATCTTGTAGATATGGGGTAGTACCTCAGAGGTTTTTTTTAGGTTTTAGGCAAATGGGGTTAAGTGGCTTGCCCAAGGCCACACAGCTAGGCAATCATTAAGTGTCTGAGGATGGATTTGAACCCAGGTACTCCTGACTCCAGGGCCAGTGCTTTATCCATTATGCCACCTAGCCAACCCTCAGAGTTGTTTTAATTTGCATTTTCTCTAATAAATTAGAATTTTTTTATGATTATAGAGAGCTTTAATTACTTCATCTGAAAAATGCCTGTTCATATCTTTCATCATTTTCAGGTGAGGAATGATTATTATTTTAATAAATTTGACATAGTTCATATATTTGAGAAATGAGGCCTTCATTAACCTTCTCATTTTAATTATGCCTCACTTATTTGTGTACCTGTTGTATCTCAGTTCAGTAAGCAAGAGTTCATTGAATATCTCCCATGTTCACGATTGCAGTCATAAAAACAAAAAATGAAAAACAGACACTGTCCCAAGAAGTTTCCATTCTATTGGAGGTACAACCTTGATGCATAAAAGTCAGTATAAAAAAAACAAAGGAAGGAGAGAGTTTTCACCACTAAAAGGATCAAGAAAGACTTCCTATAGGAGTTGAAAATATTGTTGAAGAAAGCTACAGTTCCTTTGAGGTAGAGGTAAGGATGAAGACCATCCCAGGCATGGCAAAGAGTTTGGGCAAAGCCATGGTTGTGAGAAATAGAATATCAAATTCAGAGACTAGCAAATAGAACAGTTTATTAGAATGAAGAATGCATGAAAGGAACCAATGTGAAACAAATCTAGAAAGGTAGAATAGAGTCATGTAGTGGAGAGATTTAATACCAAGGTAAGGAATTTATATTTTTATTTCAAAGCCAGTGAGGAAGACTGGGTGTGGTGGAATATACCTATACTACCTGCTACTGAGGAGGCTGAGACTGGTGGGTTAATTAATTTATTAATTGCACTGTGCTAAGTTGATAAGGTGCCATCACACTAAGTCTGGCATCAATATGATGAGACCCAGAGAGGGAGGATGCTAGATTACCTTAATAAAGGTCACCCAGGGTGGCTAGGTGGCACAGTAGAATAGAGCACTGGCCCTGGAGTCAGGAGTACCCAAATTCAAATCCATCCTCAGACACTTAATGATTGCCTAGCTGTGTGACCTTGAGCAAGTCACTTAACCTTACTGTTTTGAAAAAAAAGGAGGTTGACCCATCCCAGGTCAGAAATAGAACTAGTCAAAGCTTCCCTGTCAATTAAAGGTGGATTCAGGCCTGCAACTGGCCATTTTACTTCCAGTTTGTGTGAGATGGGGAGATGTGGTTTCAAAAAAGGCCATAACAAGTTACTGAAGTTATTTGAGCGAGGATGTGATTTGGTCAGCCCTGGGCTTTAGGAAGATTAGTTTGGCAGCTGGGTTGAGGATAAATTGGTGAGGGAGATCAGAAACAAGTAGACAGATTAGGAAGCTAAAGTAATGGTTGATGGTGGTGGTAGCTTGCTTGCATGCAGAGAAAGAGCCAGAGAAGAGATGTTGTAGAGGTGGAATCAATAATACAAAGTCATTGATTAACTGTGGGGGTTGAGGGAAAAGGAAAGGTCAAGAATGACTGAGACAGATAGGAAGCACAGGGAATAGAGTACTGCATTTGGAGTCAAGAATATCTGAAATTAAATTCTGTATTTATTAGATATTTATTAGATGTGTGACCCTGGGCAAGTCACTTAATGGAGATCATAGCAACACCTCCTTCCAGGACCTGTTTTGAGGATTGACTAAGAAAGTATTTGTAAGATGTTTTGTAAGATGAAATTGTGAGGCTAGGTATTATTGTTACTATTATCTCTGCAGCTTCTAGTAGTAAGTTAAAATGGTGCAGTAAAAAAGAGGACTGGGTTAGCATCCAGGGGATGTCAAAGATTAGGTGAAATCATGTTCACAAGCATTTATTAATCACTGACTATGTGCTATAAACTATGCAAAACACTGGAGATACCTAGGAATACAACTGTAAACATATACTCTCTCTTTCTCTTTCTCTTGCTCTCTCTCTCTCTCTCTCTCTCTCTCCTTCCTTCCCTTCCTCCCTCCACTTACCCAGCCACCCATCCATTCATCTATCTATCTATCTATCTATCTATCTATCTATCTATCTATCTATCTATCAATATCTATCTATCCAAAAATGAGAAATAATCTCAAATCTAATAATCTAATAACTGGATTTGGGGTAGTGTGGGGAAAGGTCTCTTGAAGATTGTGTGATTTAGGCTAAAATTTGAGTGAAACTTAGAGAGATCCATGACTCTTGGTTCAGTAAGAAGGTAGGTGAAATTCAATTTTATGCAGACAGTAACAAACCAAAATGCTTTTATGATTCCCTGAAGGCTATTAATGGAACAAAAACATATGGTGCATCTCAACTACTCACTGTTGATGGATTCACATTGATTAATGATAGGGACATAATCTTAGAGAGATGAGCTGAATACTTCCATAGTATTCTTTTTTTTGGGGGGGGGGCAAAGCAATGAGGTTAAGTGATTTGCCCAAGTTCACACAGCTAGGTAATTATTAAGTGTCTGAGGCCAGTTTTGAACTCAGGTCCTCCTGACTACAGGGCAGGTGCTCTATCCACTGTGCCACCTAGCTGCTCCTGCTATAGTAATCTTAACAGACCATCATCAATCAATGAAGAAGTCATTGACTGTTTACTTCAAGTTGAAGTCAATCAATCCCTAACTGAAGTTCCAACTAAAGAAGAGGTTTTAAAGGCCAATTAAGCTCTTTTCAAATTGCAAAGCACCTAGTGCTGATTCTATTCCAGCTGAGATCTACAAGGTGGGACATTCATTGTTCATGCAAAAACTCACTGAAATTTTCCAGGTTATAAGGCATGAAGAGGTTATCTCCCAAGAATTCAAGGTAAAGGGAATAGATTGTCCTGTGACAATCACAGGGATATTTCTCTTTTGGTCATTGCTGCTAAGATTCTTGCCAGAGTCTTCTCAAAAGACTGATCCTTCACCCAGAAGTCAGTATGACTTCAGAAAATGTAGAGGAACAGTCAATATGGTGTCAAAATTTGATTTCCTGGAGAAGGTTATTAGTATTTGTACATCAGTTTCATGATGCCATGCATATCTGGGTTCTAAATAGTGGTTGGTACTCTCAAGATTTCCCAGTCACCAATGGAGTAAAACAAGTGTCTTGCTCCCATAGTTTTTAGCATGTTTTCAGCCATGTTTATCGAATGCCTTCAATGATGATGAACATGACTTCAAGGTCAGCTACCACACTGATGGCAAATTCAACTTGAAAAGGCTATAAACCAAAAACAAAGTGAAGGGAGTGTTGGTGCATAATCTTGTTTGCCAATTATTGGGCACTCAATGTAGCCTCTGAAGTTGAGATGAAATAAAGTATGGATCAATTCTCCACTGTTTGTGCTAATTTCGATCTAACAATTAACACCAAGAAAACACAGGTGCTGCATCAGCCAGCATCACACCATCCATGTGTATAACCATTGATTATAGCAAATGGAGAAGTTCTGAGTATTGTGGACAAGTTCACTTACCTTGGCAGTGTCCTTTCCAAGGAGGTACACATTGACAATGAGGTTGACACTCTCATTGCCAGAGCTAGTTAAGTAGTTGGGAGGGTCCAAAAGAAAGTGAGGCAGAGAAGACATATTAGACTATCAAACTGAAGGTCTACAGAGCTGTTGTGCTTATCTCATTGCTATATACCTGTGAAACCTTGACAGTCTACCAGCACCATGTCAGGAACCTGAATCGCTTCCATTTACATTTTCTTAGGAATATTCTGAAGATCACCTGGCAGCAGAAGTTACCAGACTCTGAGGACCTTTCTCAGGCTAAACTGCCTGGTATCCCAACATTACTACAGAGAGTGTGACTACATTGGGCTGGACACATTCTTAGAAGGCCAGATGTAACTTGCCCAAAACTATTCATGGAGAACTCACACAAGGTAAATGCTCACAAGGGGGTCTGAAGAAGCAATACTGAGACATCCTGAAGGTCTCATTGAAGAACTTAAGAACTGATTGTACAGCATAGGAGATACTGGCACAGGACTGCCCAGCATGGTATGCCCTCATCAGTGAGGGTGCTGCACTCTATGAAGAAGGCATAATTGAAACAGTTTAAAGAAAACATGACATCTGTAAATTTAGAGTACCCATCCCAGGTGTTGACATGGACTATTTGTACCAATCTGTGGTAGAGCATTCCCAGCTCATATTGATCTTATCAGTCACAGTAGGACACACTGTAATTTGTCTCAAACAGTGATGTCATTTTGGTCTTCTTCGATAACAAAAAACTTTGAAACAACAGACCAAGCAAAAAGAAATGAGATCCATTTCTAGGACATCTGGCACTTAGCCAAAGGAGGTTTACTTTACCATAGTAAGGGAATGATATTCTTTTTAAAAATCTTTTAAATTTTTTTTAACATTTATTTTTTAATTTTTTCTTTAATTTATTTGTTACCAAAATATTCTTAAGAGTAAACATAATACCCCTCCTCCACTATATATCTACCCCAATATAAAACCTCATATGAAATAAAGTAAAAGAAAGAGAAAAAAAATTGTATTTCAGTCTGTGTTCTGACACTATCAGCTCTGTCTCAGGTGGATCACTTTCTTTATCATAAGTCCATCACAGGAGTTACTTCCATATTTTTCCACAGTTGCTGTTGCTGATTGTAATTCTCTCCATCTATTTCTTCCCACTACCATCTATTATATTTTCTTTCTCCTTTCACTCAATTCCTCTTCAAAAATGTTCTGTGGGGCAAGTGAGTGGCACAGTGGAGAGAGCACTTGCCCTGGGGCCAAGAGGCCCCAAGACCACATCCTACCCCAAGGACTCAGCAACCACTTGGGCCCGTGGTCCCAGATAGATCACCCAATACCAGCACCTAACAAAAAAATAAAAAAGAAAATGTGTTATATCTGACTATCCTCTCCTCTATCACCCACATCCCCACTCCCCTTCCCCGTCCCCTTTCTCTCCTTTTTCTTCTAGATGTCTATGAATGTGTGTGCTGTTTCTTCTCTGAGACATTTCCTATGAGAATGAAAGCTCCTTCATTCCCAGTCACCTTCTCCCCTTCCATATTATTGCAAAAGCTACATGAAACATCTTAACCTATTTTACCTCTCCTTTTCACCTACCGACTCCATTTTTACAAAATATTATATCTTCAAATTCTGCTCTCTCCTGTGCCTCATCTATAAAAGCTCCTTCTACCTGCTCTATTAAATGAGAAGGTTCATATGCATATTATCAGTATTGTCTTTCCATGCAGGAATACATGCAATTCATCATTAAGTCCCTCATAATTTACCCTTCTTGTCTACTTCTATGCTTCACCTGAGTCCTGTACTTGAAGGTCAGACTTTCTGTTCAGTTCTGGTCATTTCATTTCCCTGTTTCATTGAAATTTCCTTGTTTCATTCAAAGTCCATCTTTTCCCCTGGAAAAGGATTTTCAGTTTTGCTTGGGTAGTTGATTCTTGGTTGCATTCCAAGCTCCTTTGCCTTCCAAGCCCAATGAGCCCTTAATGTAGTTGCTGCTAAGTCCTGTGTGATCCTAAGTGCACTCCACAATATTTGAATTGTGTCCTTCTGGCTGCTTGTAATATTTTCTATCTGATTTGGGAGTTCTTGAACTAGGCTATAATATTCCTGGGGGTTGTTTTCTTTTTTTTTTTTTTTGGATCTCTTTCCAGGGGAGATGGTGGATTCTCTCAATTTCTATTTTGCCCTCTGCTTCTAGGACATCAGGGCAATTTTCCTGTAGAAATTCTTTAAAAATGAGTTTAAGGCTCTTTCCCTGATCATGACATTCAAGTAGCCTAATAATTGTTAAATTATCTTTCCTGAATCTGTTTTCTAGATCAGTTGTTTTTTCAATGAGATATTTTACATTTCTTCTAATTTTTTGTTTCATTATTGTGTTTTGAGTTCTTGAAAAGTCATCAGCTTCCTTTACCTCCATTCTACAGCTGAAGGATTAGTTTTCCTCAGAGAACTTTCTTTTCTCCTTTTCCATCTTGTCAGTTCTGCTTTTTAAAGCATTCTTCTCCTCAATAACTTTTTGAATTCTTTTATCCATTTGACCTAAGATGGTTTTTAACATGTTATTTCCTTCAGCATTTTTGGGGGATCTCCTTCATTTTCATGTTTTTCCTGCATCTCTCTCATTTCTTTTCCAAATTTTTCTTCTCTCCCTTACTTGATTTCCAAAATCTTTTTTGAGCTCTCTCATAGCCTGAGACCAACTTCTATATTTCTTGGAGTATTTAGATGCAGAATCTTGGACTTTCTCATCTTCTGACTGTGTAGTTTGGTCTTCCATGGGACCAAAGTAATTGTCTATGGTCAGGTTTCTTTTTACTCATTTCACCAGCCTGTACCTGGTTTTGGGGTGCTTCCTGAGCTTTAGAGTATTATTGGGACACCTCCCCCCACAAGGAACTCAGTGTGTGAGGCTCTGACTGCTCTCCTGGTCTGTGAATGACCACAAGCTCACCCTTCTTCCCCAGAAACTGTGAGGGGCTGGGGGTGGGGTCTAGACTACAGGGTCTGAATGTGGTCAAAGCCCCCAAGTCTTGTTCCAGGGACAGAGGCCAAGCCTTGGAAGTCTCCCTCCACTCCCTTACCTTCCATGGACTGAGCACTCACTCAGGGTGCAGCTACCTGGAGGCTCTTGCTGGGAGGCTCCATGGGCCTGCTTCGATTTCCTGGGAGTTGGGTTGTGCTAAGTGCTGCAGCTGTGATGAGTGCCACAACAGCACCAAAGGCTTGGGTTTCATGCTCACTTTGGCAGAGGTCTCCCTACTGATTTTCTAAGTTGTTCTTGGTGCTCCCTGGGGTGCAGGTCAGGAAACTGCCTCTGCTGCCAGGCTCCCTAGGGCTATTCCAGGAAGGTTGAAGTTCCTTTGCTCCAGTGCAGTGCCGCCCCTCCAACTCCATGGAACAGTCTTTCCATTATTTACCAGTTTACCTTGAGCCAGAGAATTGCCTCACTGGATCCCTCTGTGGGTTCTGTCTCTTGATAATATCGTTAGAGTCATAATTTTAAGGTTTTTTGAACTATTTTGGAGAGCACCTAAGAGAGGCTCTTCTCCTGCTGCCATCTTGGCTCAGCCCCCAAGGGAATGATATTCTGAAAGGATATAGCATTGTTTCAATTGGGACCAGTTTGATTATTCTAGTGCGACAGACCTGAGAGAAGAGCTCTTGATATCTTATGAGCAAAGTTTTGTTACTTGGAAATTATAGAAATGATTTGAGCCTTAGTTCCTAGGATGATTTTAAGACTTGAACCTAATTTCAATCCCTTTTAAGGAAAACAGAGCCTTAGAAAAAAATAACCCAGTCACATAGCAGGGGCCTGACTTCATATCTGACAGTTATTACTTGTATGACCAGGGGAAGTCACTTCTCCATTCTGGATTTCAATTTTCTCATCAGTCTGTGAGACATATATGGCCCATGAAAAATGTTTGTGTCTAAATATTACTCATGGTGTTAGCTATCTCTGGAATGTTGCCCGCTTTGCTCCAGAGAAACTTTGATTCCTGCTTGGAAGGGAGCAGAAGGGTCAAGAAGACCTACAACTCAACTCTCCTCTAGAAAGAGAATACTAGACCAAGATTATCTCCCTCCACCTCACCAGATCTTGTTTGTCTAGAAGTATTTTTTTAAGGTTAAAAAGAAACAATTCTCCAGTTTCTCTGTTCACTCCCCCTTTAAGGGTAAGGTTACCCAAAGCTTACACATGCAGGTCTAACTACCAGATCCTAGTTACACAAAAGATCATCACAAATTTTGAATATTTACCCAAGTAAATAGCAAATAGAAATTTAAATTCTACATAGTAGCACATACCTAGAAATAAGTGCTAGATAGGAATGAGCTGAGCCCTCTATCAACCAAAATAAAGGAAACAAGAAAAATTCCCTGAACTCTCTAGGGAGGCCAGGTGGAAATCAAAGACATGTTGAGGATTCATTATCTCCTTCTCTCCCAGCAGGAGAATCTACCTCTTTTGGTTCCTTAGAATTAGTTTCAAGAGTCAAGTTGTTTATGTGTTTCTCTATTAAAGTAGGAAGGAAGAATCTCTCTCCTTTCCACAATTCTCACGCTAATTCTATCCTTCTCACAGGAAGTCAGTGTTAACTCCTCATTATCTCTATCAAGCAGGACAGTGCAGCCTTGAAAGCCAGGTTACATGTACTATAAGAGGACTGGATTAAATGGCCTCTGTGGTCCCTTCAAATTCTAATACTATGGTTTAATCTCTTCTCTGAGTTCTACAGATGTCTATGTGCCTTCTTTAAGTTTCTATGTAGTCTTGCCAGTTGGAACTATTCCCAGAGTTTGTGTTTAGCCATTTGTCACTGTGTGACTCGTTTTACAGGCACAACAATGCAACCTCTTGACTATGTGGGGCAAAAACCCATAGCAAGTTGAAGGGAAGTATTGTGGGAGAGTGGTACTATTACCTCATTCACAAACACACTTCTGTCCCACTTGTCCCAAGGTGGATCCATAGAAAAGAGTTCCTTGACCTTGGGATCATCCTCTCTGGCTCTAGAGGGACTAGAGCAACAAAGGAGGCAATGCTAGAGACCGCAAATCTGATTCCTGAGACTAACCCAGGATTAGATCCTGATTTTTTTCCTCCTTTTTCTCTGATCAAAGTTCTTTGGAAAAACCACTCTTGATTCTGTCTACCTGAGAAAGAAAAACCTTCATGCATTTGAAAGATGACCACATGGAAGATAAATAGGTTTGTGTGGCTGTTCCTGAGAAGGCAGAACTAGAAGTAAATGGCAGAACCAAAAGAAACAGATTCTATTTTGATGTGAAAACTAGAAAAACTCTTGGCCCTTCCAACCACTCCAAGTAGAATGCTTCAGGATATCTTCTTTTCAGTGGAGGTCTTTCAGCAGAACCTAGAAACTAGAAAAACACTATTGCACCCATTTCAAACAGGATTCTTGATAGGGCAGGGACTAGACTAGGTGACTTTTGAAACTCCTTCTATGGGTAAAGAATACAATCATTACTTGGACTAGTATATATGGGACATGAGTGACATAAGAAAAGATGCCTCTGGATGACTGTAATATCCTTGAATTCCTAGTCTTTGGTGTCTATTGGATACACTTCAAAATCTAATGACAAGACCAGAAATGAAAGGAGAAGTGGAAACAGTTATCTGGGTATTTGGTCATTGTCAGTATTATGCCACAGTCCCTTCATCCAATGGCTAAGAACTCTGGCTTATCTGGATCTAGCTTCTTATATAGATTATTCAGGGACCCAGTATTCATTCATACATGACTTGGAGTGGTAGCCAGCTTTTTTGAGAAAAACAGCTTAGACATAATTAAATAACTTCTTCCTTTTCTACCTCTCTCACCCCTACTTTTGATGTTAGAGACATCTCTACAACTCCCATCACATTTGCATTTTCTTTATTTCAAAAAGTGAATATTTGAATAAATCAGTTGATTAGAGGCAGTTGGGTGACATAACAACCTTGAAGTCAGGAAATCCTACTTCAGATACTTACTGGCTATGTGACCCTAGGAAAATCATTTAATTTTTTTTCTCAACCTCAGTTTCCTCATCTGGAAAATGAGAATGAGAATAACATGTATCACAGAGTTGTAAAGATTAATTAAGATGATATATACAAAGTGCTTTGTGTGTATATATATATGTGTGTGTGTGTGTGTAATATGTTACCTGTGGTTATGATTCTGATCTGTGATCTCTTCTGTGAGAGTAGACTGAAATAACTCCAAGTCTCTCCAGGCTATGTGATTCTTTCTATGTATCACATATATAGTTGTTAAAGAAATTATAATATATAGAGAAATTATAATATATATTGTAATTTATATGATAATTGTATTATATAAATTATATAATAATAACATAATATATAATAATATATATAAATATAAAGAAATTATAATCCTGGAAGGTGTGGGGGAGAGAAAAGCAGAGAAAAAAGCCAAAGATGATCAAAGCTTGTGACCTCTGTGATTATAAGGGTGCCACCAATGGAATTCACTTCACCTGACTTCCTATCAAGAAATATTTAAGTGGGGGCAGCTAGGTGGTGCAGTGGATAGAGCACTGGCCCTGGAGTCAGGAGTACCTGAGTTCAAATCTGGCCTCAGACACTTAATAATTGCCTAGCTGTGTGGCCTTGGGAAAGCCACTTAACCCCATTGCCTTGCAAAAAAAACCCTAAAAAAAAGATATATTTAAGTGCTTATTTTATGCAAGTCACTGTTAGGCATTGGGTTTACAAAAATAAATATAAGAAATTCCTTTTGTTAAGAATCTTGTATTCAAATTAAGGAAGTCTCATATTTCATTGTTTGCAATGTTATTTAAGTATAAATATTTTGAGACAAAAGTTATATTTTTACTAAAAAAGAAATACCAAGAAAATTTATGACCAGTTAAGTCATACGTGTGACTGATTTCAGGAATCACTCACTCAAAGATCTTTCATTCCTGGAAGTTATATTGAAACTCTCTACTTCCACTTGATGGCAGTGTATTCCAGAGGCAAATTCATTTCTTTTAAATGGGGTAGAAAATTATAGTGCCAAGAAGGGGAAGGAATAAGCTTTAGCTATATTGGGCTCAGTATTGAGAATATCAACTCCCTAAGGGGATGGTGATGAAGGTGGTGTGGAATGGGATATTAGATGAAGGTACTATAGGCAAAGAGTTTGGTCCATCTCTATTCACAGTCTATTCATGATCTAGGTGTCCAAGGTAATAACCTCCCACCCACTTGAGGGGACTATATTTATATTCTCTGGTCCTTGCTCCTACCCTAGATTGCCAGCTAGTCCCTATATTTTACTGTAACAATCAGTGAACTCAACAGTAGATCAGGAACTTAGAGCTCTCCAGCAGCCTGTATGGGGAACAGTCAACCAGAAGGGTGTTACAATAAAAAGAGGCTGCTAGTTTAATAAGAGATAAAAATTATATTGTGCCTGGAACTATGCTAAGCACATTACAAATTTTATCTTATTTGATTGTCACAACAACTGTGGGAGGTAGATATTATTATTCCCATTTTACAGATTGGGAATTAGAGGCAAACAAAGGTTAAGTAATTTGTTGAGGGTCACACAGTTAGTTTCTAGAGGCAGGATTTGAACTTGGGTCTCCTGATGCCAGTCTTGGCACTCTATACACTGTGCTACCTAGTTTCCTTTGTATCAAGGTTGAACAACTAAGAAATCATATCCCTAGAAAGTATGACCCCATAGAAAGGTCTTCATGGAACTCTATTTGAAATCTTTGGGCTAGTTAGAAGGTATCTAATTGTATCGAAATCCAAAGGCAAGACAAATGAAAAAGATGACTGACATTGTCCTGGGATACAGTGGATGACTGTGTTGCAAAGCAATCAATAGTTGCAGTTATCAGTTCCTTCCTTTCAGATTATGAAAGTAATTAAGTTTAACAAATGGATGTCTTAGTAAAGTCAAAAATCTCTATGAAATTTTGTCTCAATATGATTAATATAGTCTCTGTAAAATGAAAAGTCACAATAAAGTTACCTTACTGTAATCATTCATCACCTTCAGGGGGAAATCAGCAACATCTGGATCACAGTCCCAGGAGCAGCCCTCCAGAGTGTCATAGAGATTAATGTGTCCATACCATAAAGGAGATTCCAAAGAACATCCCCTGGTCTTCCAGTTTAAATTGGCCTCCAAACAAAAAGGGCTCTGTGCCAGGTTTTGAGATGTGCTTAAGGTGGTGTTTTTATGATCCCAGGAACTGGACATCTGGAAAATACCAAGAGAATGTTTTTGCTTAGGGAGGACGTCCAGTTTTCCCTAAGCTTAAACATTGTTTAACCCGCTTATATACCCAGACTTGGGCTTATCTTGCCAATTTGAGGTCAGATAATTGACAACACTTAGTGAGGACAGTATGAGTTTTTATATTACTAATACAATGAAATGGGTGTCTTTGATGTCTAACCAAGCTCTAAGTGCTCTACAATGCTCAACCATCTTCATGGTCAGTTAACATGAATTGTTCTCACTGCCCATTCCACCAGCGTAAATCTCCACAAGCTTGGTGTAGACATTCCCTTAACTTACCAACTGATTTAAGGCCTCTCATTTTCCCTCAACCTGGTCTAGACTACTTTATGAGATGGTTTTATCAGGGTGTGGCTGCTATGCATGCTATAGCTTCTTGGAGTCACAGGTGAGAGCTAGGTGAAAGATGTACACCAATGGTGGATGAGCAGTCCTGCAAAGGAATACATGCAGAGGTATAACTAGGAATCTTTGTACCAGATAAAAATCTGCTCTCAAATCAACAATGGTGGGGAGAAACACTGGACATCAACTTCACAAAGGGTACAATTTTAGGGATATGCCCCATGTGTCAGGGTTGGGGAGGCTGTCACTTAGTGAAATACTAACCAAGTCTGGGTTACGGAGAGTGGGAGACTCTAGACATCTAGAATCTTTCCAAATTAATTAATTATATTGCTAACTGCTTGTGGAGGGCCAGCTCCTGAGAGTGATTTACACATATTTTTGGTGACCTTTGCCACCAGAAATATATATGTATTCTTGCTCATTAAAAGGATTTGCTGGCTCTCCAGTGACCTCTGACCTGAGACATTCTGTGGTAACAGAGGTGTTTGTAGGAGGCTTTTCTGATAAGGAAGTCTGTAGATTTCTAAAGAAAAATAGTTAGTTTTCCCAGGAAATTGTGTGGCTGGGTCTCTTTTAACCTGTCATTCCTGAGATAAATTTTTGTTATAAAAGTCTGAGTATTCAAGAATAAACCAGAAAGTTTGTATCATGACCTTATGTACATCTCTATTCAACCTGAATCTCGAGTCAGTCCAGATACACACCAGAACTATCACAGGCAATAACTCATCTCTATACTGTTAAAGGGGTAGAAATATTCTGCCTCTGATACCAGCTCTGTGATTTAGTATTTTAAGGTTTGGATCTATTTCTTTATCTGAAAAAAAAAATCAAAGAATTTGGATTCGATTGCTCTGTGATCTTAAGATCTTTCTAAAATGTAAGTGTAACCCATTTAAAAATGAATAATCATATAAAAGCATCTTTTTAAAGTTCTACATCCTTAAGGCTTCCTTGCTTTGGAGTAAAGCTCTGGTCACCCCATCCCTAGGTAAGTCTTTAGATAGATGCCCCATGAGCTCCCTTCAAGAAGTAAGAATCTGAGCTTTTAAGATTTTCCAGATATTTGATGAATCTAAATTTGACTATAACATAGATTGCCTGGAGAAAAGTACTATTATATAAAGTTAGAGATGTACATTAATTTGAATTTTATCCTCTGAGTAATGGGAAGTCTTGGAGATTTATTGAGCAAGGGAGAAATGTTGTTCAAGTTAGATTTTTCTTTCTTTTTTTTTTTGCAAATCAATGGGGTTAGGTGACTTTTCCAAGGTCTCACAGCTAGGTAATTAAGTCTCTGAGGCAGGATTTGAACTTAGGTCCTCCTGACTCCAGGGGCAATGTTCTATGCACTGCAATACCTAGCTGCCCCTCAAGTTAGGTTTTAAGATCTTTCTCACTACTGAATGTGGGTATAAAAAGAAAATAGAAATTTATTAAGAAGTTATGACACAGGGGTGGCTAGGTGGTGCAGTGGATAGAGCATTGTCCCCTGGAGCCAGGAGCACCTGGGTTCAAATCCCACCTCAGACACTTAATAATTACTTAGCTGTGTGGCCTTGGGCGAGCCATTTAACCCCATCTGCCTTGCAAAAAAAAAGTTACAACACAAAGGAAGTGATAGAGACATTAAAGAGAGATTAAAGAAAATTGAATGAATTACTAATTAATCCAGGCAGGCCAATTGCCTGATTAAGCAGAAGTCTGAAAACAAAGAGACAGAGCCTTGCCAAAATATACTTAAATAACCCCTCAGTGTCCATGGAGATAAGCCTTTTGGAGAGAGGTCAAAGGTCTCTGATTCTGTCCTGGGTGGTCTCAAAAATTAGTTTTTGGTTCCTGCATAAACTAGCTTGCTTTATCAATGAGAAGGTAGCCAAGGTCAGATTGGAGATCAAGTTTTAGCAGAGTGGTAGAGGAAGAGTGAATATTATTAAAAGTGTAAACAAAAGATTTACAAAATTTGGTTCTAATTAATTTCAATATTCTCTATGCCCAGGGTTCTCTGTATCAAAAGTATTTGCAGGAGACATGACTGGAGGTAGGACCTAGGGACAGTTTGAGTTTATTGAGTTTCTTCTGCATTTGGACATTAACATTGGGGAAGTTCTTTCTTGTCTTAAGCCTAAATTGAATTTCTTACAACTTCAGGGGGAACCAGTCAATCAAAGTATGTTTCAGTTTTCACTGGGAATGGAAGGAACTTGAACTATCCTTAGTTACCTTAAATTGAAGAGGAATTGAGCTCATTCCAATTGATTTTACAAGATAAAATACAGGGCAGGGTATATGTGTGTGGATTGAATTGTCTGGGATATAAATTAAAATGAATGAAAAGGTATTTATCAAATGTTTACTATATGCAAAGCACTCAGTTTATAAGTAGAGTTTATAAGTTTATACAGTCCCTATTATCAAGGAACTGATATTCTTATGGAAAAAAATCACCCATGGAAGATTTTAGGTGCAAGTAAGGTGGAAAGGTTCCATGTCTTTAAGATGAAGTGACAAAGATGCTCATCTCAATTTTTTAAATGTCATTTTCACTGATAAAGATATATCAGTTTCTGATGTTTAACCATCTGACAAGGACTTTGATGGTAAGACTTTTTTTTTTAAATTTCTGTTTCTCTCGGAGTTGTGGCTGCAGCACCTGCAGGTGTGGTTGCCAGACTGCATTCACATAGGAACTATTTCCTAGTGTGATGAAGGTCTGGAAGGTCTGGAAGACTAAGGTCTGGAAATGTTGCTATTCCTAACACTGCAGTTCAGGATTTGGGACTGTGTCCATTTGGATATGAAAGAAGATGGTGGTCACAGTGGTGATTGTTCTAGTTACTTCCACATGCTGTGTTCTTCTCTCACAGTACCCTGCTCTTTCATTTGGGCTGGCTTGCTTTGTTACTTGACCTGTGAATGACAGTTGGTGGCAGTTGATGGAGATGGTTGTCCTCTTCTTCACAGGAGTGTGTGTGTGTGTGTGTGTGTGTGTGTGTGTGTGTGTGTGTGTGTGTGTGTGTAAGGGGCAGATTTTGTATCAGATAAAGGCATAGTTCCTAATAATTAGCCATCACACAATGGATCATAGGTTTGTAGATTTAGATATGGAAAGGCTCTTAAAGCTTATGTAGTTAACCATAATTTTCTTTTCTTTTTTTTAAATTTATTTTTATTAAAGATATTATTTGAGTTTTACAATTTTCCCTCAATCTTGCTTCCCTCCCCCCACCCCCACCCCACAGATAGCACTCTGTCAGTCTTTACTTTGTTTCCATGTTGCACCTTGATCCAAATTGGGTGTGATGAGAGAGAAATCATATCCTTAAAGAGAACAGAATTCTCAGAGGTAACAATATCAGACAATAAGATATCTGTTTTTTTTCCCTAAATTAAAGGGAATAGTCCTTGTACTTTGTTCAAACTCCACAGCTCCTTATCTGGATATAGATGGCACTCTCCTTTGCAGACAGCCCAAAATTGTTCCCAATTGTTTCACTGATGGAATGAGCGAGTCCTTCAAGGTTGAACATCACTCCCATGTTGCTGTTAGGGTGTACAGTGTTTTTCTGATTCTGCTCATCTCACTCAGCATCAGTTCATGCAAATCCCTCCAGGTTTCTATGAAATCCCGTCCCTCCTGGTTTCTAATAGAACAATAGTGTTCCATGACATACATATACCACAGTTTGCTAAGCCATTCCCCAATTGAAGGACATTTACTTGATTTCCAATTTGCCACCACAAACAGGGCTGCTATAAATATTTTTGTACAAGTAATGTTTTTACCCTTTTTCCTCATCTCTTCAGGGTATAGACCCAGTAGTGGTATTTCTGGGTCAAAGGGTATGCACATTTTTGTTTCCCTTTGGGCATAGTTCCAAATAGCTTCTCCAGAAGGGTTGGAAGTGTTCACAGCTCCACCAACAGTGTAATAGTGTCCCAGATTTCCCACATCCCTTCCAACAATGATCATTATCCTTCCTGGTCATACTGGCCAATCTGAGAGGTGTGAAGTGGTACCTCAGAGAAGCTTTAATTTGCATTTCTCTAATAATTAATGATTTAGAGCATTTTTTCATATGGCTATGGATTGCTTTGATCTCCTCATCTGTAAATTGCCTTTGCATATCCTTTGACCATTTGTCAATTGGGGAATGGCTTTTTGTTTTAAAAATATGACTCAGTTCTCTGTATATTTTAGAAATGAGTCCTTTGTCAGTATCATTAATTGTAAAGATTGTTTCCCAATTTACTACATTTCTTTTGATCTTGATTACATTGGTTTTATCTGTGCAAAAGCTTTTTAATTTAATGTAATCAAAATCATCTAATTGGTTTTTGGTGATGTTCTCCAACTCTTCCTTAGTCATAAACTGTTCCCCTTTCCATAGATCTGACAGGGTAGACTAGTCCTTGATCTTCTAATTTGCTTATAGTATTGTTTTTTATGTCTATGTCCTGTAACCATTTGGATCTTATCTTGGTAAAAGGTGTGATAACCATAATTTTCTTAGGCTAAAAAATGAAATAACAAAATTAGGTTTTATAAATGAAGTTTTATACTCTAAGATCTTACCAATAACCCATGGATGGACATCATCCTTAAAAATGCCAATCCTGACACAATATTTGGGGGCGTATTTTATACAGAAAGAACAAAGATTCATAAAACAATCAGTAACCAATGAGATTTCACGTAGATGATAGTTCTACAATATGATCCTCTCATAACTTATAATATT
This sequence comes from Macrotis lagotis, assembly GCF_037893015.1. NCBI lineage: Eukaryota > Metazoa > Chordata > Mammalia > Peramelemorphia > Peramelidae > Macrotis > Macrotis lagotis. Next base: position 623,516,467 of record NC_133666.1, on the reverse strand, counting down.
TGCTTCAAATTCCTATTGATAAGAATTCTACTTCGGCTAGAGAGGAATCTTAAAGCCATAGGACTGCTCTCTCTTCATCCAAGATGTCTCTTATCTTGTGGTTTGTTGTTCTAGTTAAAGGAATTTATTGGTGCTATCACTGAACTGAACAGGTAGCACTGAAATAGGCCAAGCCAACATTTTAGATGAAGGAGACAAGTCTTGACATAGCACATTGACATTTTTTATACTCTGAGACAACATTCAGATTTATAACTATTAGATTTTAAGAGACCAAATTTTGAACAGAAATATAGAATTAATGAGTATCAGCCTTAGACAATACTTAAATTCCCTTCTACTAAGATTTTTATGGGGGCAGCTAGGTGGCGTATTGGATAGAGCACTGGCCCTGGAGTCAGGAGTACCTGAGTCCAAATCTTGCCTCAGACACTTAATAGTTACCTAGCTGTGGACCTTGGGCAAGTCACTTAACCCCATTTGCCCTACAAAAACCTAAAAAATAAAAGATTTTATGACTTCCCAAGTACATCCAGTTAAGAAATCTGTAATTTGGGATTTTAACTCTTGGGAAAAAGAGAAATACTTATCCCTGAAGGTTTCTAATGAAAGGTGGTAGATAATCCTATTCTAGGGAAAAGGTAAAAAATATTTTGCTCAGATGAGGATAGAGGGAAGAATGATTCTGGTCTCTGATGTTTTTATCTGATGTACTGAGGGAGGAGAATATTGACATTACAGTTTTTAGGGATGAAATCTGGGGAGGTGTCAGAAGCTTATAGACTCAAGCAGTATTTAGGATTAGACATTCTGTGCAATAGGACGTCCTTTAGCCATCATGCCTGGGTTACCCTGAGTCCTTTTAGTGTCTTTAGTATCAGAAACTTTAAGTAATTTTCTGGAAAGTGATAAAATGATCAACAGAAAAGGCAACGGCTTCCCGGAAAGCCTAAATTTTGATACACACACCTGTAGATCCCAGTCTTAAGCTGTGGCAACCAGAATTCTTTAGGGTTTCTAGGGGGATAAAAGAGGTGGTTTGGAGTAAGCCATGAATCACTGTGCCAGTCAGTGGGAGTCACACTGTGATCTGTTCTCATAGGGATTCATTATAAAAAAAAAACAACACCTCAGTAATCCCTGTAGTACACTTAGGCATATTCTTACTAAGGAGCTTGTCCTCTCATTATGATGCAGAGAACCATGGGCACAGGGAAAATGAAATTCATTGGAAAGAAAATTTTGTAAATATTTCACTCTGTTTAAACACTCTTTCTTGACTGCCAGTCTATTCTTGGCCATCTTCTCATTGGTAAGTCACTGAAACAATAATCGACAATACCTAGATCAGAATCTGTAGATTCCCTACCCCTCTCAAAAAGGGAAACTCTCCAATGTAGTATTTGGGCAATTCGCAAGTATAGTCCCTCTTTCCCTCTCTCTCTCTCTCTCTGACACTATCTTGCAGATTTCTGCTTAACCTGGCAGCTGACTTGTCAAAATTAATTAGCAATCCATGTGGCTTTTCTAATTTCTTCTTAATTTCTCTATTACTTTCATTTGTGCTGTAACTTCCTTTTTAATAAATCTCTAATTTTCTTTTTATACCTGCATTCCTGGGTCAAGTAATGATTCCTCACAGAGGAATACTGAACTCAGGACAACAATTATAAGAACCTACTTGTTCTTCTTAAGGAATCAGCATCAAGAATGCTTGGAAGCCATCTGCTCCATGCTCTTTATGAGAAGGAAATTCTGCCTGTAACATACCAAACAAATGGTCACACAGTCTTTACTTGAAGAGAGTCCTCTATTTCTCGATATGACCCATTTTTCTCTTGGATAACTTCAGTTGTTTGGAAGTCTTTCCTTTCATAAAGTAGAACCAGGGCATTTTCCCTTTCTATGTGACAATACTACAAATATTAGAAGATAGCTATCAGTTGTAAGCTTTGACTTTTGTGTTCCATACTAACCATTGCCAGTTCCTCCATCATATCTTCACGTAGCATGAAAAAAGTCAAGATGACTGGTGATGACCTTAGTATTTTTAAACTAAGGTCTTCGCACAGGTCTCAGTTTGCCTAAAGCAACAACAATTAAATATTTAAAGTCTATGTAAGAATTGAGACAAAAGATGGTCTAGTTTGTCATCACAAAAGAATCATCTCCAAGAGAAAGCAATTGCTATTTACATTCACTCAGAGCAAAGTGGGGAGATTTGGGCTGGGATCTATTGTAGACCATTCAGTAAAAGCCAGAATGATTTGAATTTAAAGGTTTAGTTAGTCAAATAACCCCATTTGAACCCCAAGGGACATTTTCAAATCCTGGGTTTTTTTGGAGCTATATTTGAAGAAATGATAAACTAAAACTGTATAAGACAAAGAGTTAATTGTCCCAACATTCTTTAAAAAATATGAAATAAATAAGGACATTAAAAAAATTATTCCCTATGAACCCTAAAAGTATAAGGACCTTAAAACAGGATTAAAATAATATAGTAAAAAAAATGGATAACACAAGATGTTTAATTCTCTAGGATTTACCATTTACCTATAGGTGAACCATCTAGTAATGACCACCTCAAATCGAGGGAAATTAGAAAACTTATACAGCAACAAAGGGAGGAGAACAGAAAATATAATAAGAGTGGACAAAGCCTTACCATCCTTCTACAATGCTATTTTGCCTGAGGGAAGTAATATCTATTTCTTTTGAGTTTAAGTACTAGGAGGGCAGGGCAAATAACTCCTTTCAAATCATAAAGGAAACAATTGTTCACTGGACTAAGAAGGGCAGGATAAGTCTTCCTTTCTAAGTCAAAGCCATTCCTCACAATAGCTAGGAAAAATTGACCTATGACCAGCAATAGTTGTAAAAACTCTTAGTAATTATTATACTTTGAAATTTCCCCCATTTCCATCAAAGATGTCATTATGTCAACTATAGAACAATTAAAGAAAAAAAAAACATGAGGGGCATGTAGATGGAAAGGAGACCTATGGTTGCTAGAAGAATGATCAGGGAACAAACATAAGATCTTTTGGGGGGCATAAGGATGGATGATGCATTTACAAAGTCAAGGACTTGTAACAAAAATCAAAAGGAGAAAGTTCCCTTTGATTGAAGAACATGTATAATCAAGAAATCCAAGAGGGAGAAAGTAAATAATACAAACTTCTGGTCCATTTCTTCTTTATTTTGGATTCATGTTGTAAGTGCTGATTTGTTTCTTAGGTTCAGTTCTGCCCATGAAGAATCATGACTCAGACTCTGGAATGCAGGTTTTGGAAAGAAAATAGAGATTTACTAAAGGAAGTTATAGCATATTAAGAAAGGGATAGAAAAGTTAGAAAGAGTTTTAAGAGAAAACCATGTGGATTGCTGATTGAATTGTCCAGGTCAAACAGCCAGGGTTCAGCAGGAGACTGGAAGGTCCAAGAGACTAGAGGTCCTCCCTCCTTCTCCTTAAATTCTCTCTCAGAGCCCATGGGAGGGGGTGGTGACCTGGGAATGACCCAAGTCCCTCATTGGAGATTTTGCCTTTTGGGGAGGGCTCTCTTTTGGGTAGTCTTCCAGGGCCTGTGCTCCCTGGCTGCCCCAGAAAAACAATGCAATCCAAGTTGAAGGTCAGGCCTTCAGGTGTGGCCTGAATTAGATGATAAAGGAAGATTCCCTTTACAATGCGAACAAAAGATTTACAAGTTTGTCTCCAACTGATCCCATCACTACCATGCCACTGACCCACCCTCGTTAATGTTAATGAGGAATGTGGTTTTACAATCTAAACCCAAAAACTACCCTAGGGAAAAGAGCATAAAATTCAAATCGAAACCAGATTATCTCTTTAGCCCTAGGAATTGAATGATTCTCTGGACATCAACAGATAAGGTGAGGTCAATTGACTCTTCACCAATATCCCAGAAATTTGCTTTGTCAAGGGAGGAGGGGCACATAGTTAATCAAATTCAATCTATAATATTTTACTGAAGAAATCTCAGACTTTATCCCACTCAATATTTTCCCATGGAGCAATACAAACTCTCAACAATCCTATTGGAAGAAGAGTTATCTAGCCTCATTTGGGTCTCTTGGCATAGCTTAGCTAAGGTGTGTGAGAGTTCCATTCATCTTTTCTACCTTTCCTGATGCTTGGGGATGCCAAGCTGAATGAAGAAAGTTTGTGATGTTCAAGACTCTAGCTACTCCCTGAGTTATTTGAGAGACAAAAACTGGGCCATTATGACTCTGCAAAGAGTAGGGCAGGCCAAAACATGGAATTATTTCCTTCAAAAGGACTTTGGAGACTTCCTGAGCTCTTTCAGTTTTACAAGGCCATGCCTCCACCCAGGAGGGTAAAGGTGTCCACCAAGACAAGGAGGAACTTAAGGGGGTGTGGGTACACAGGCTATTCTAACAGCCATGACACAAATCATTTCCAAGTAAACTGCCACCTGGACAGTCTCAGGAGCTGGCACGCCACCCTGGAGTGCTTGGGAGTTGGACATTCTGCCCCACAGACCAAGGGCACTAGACACAGCTGTGTTTTACCACCTCCCCTCTAATGTACCCCCTTATCCTGTAATGCAAGGTGCTGCCTGTACACACCGTTTGTGCATTCCCCCCAATTATCTCATTTTCTCTGTTCTACCCTGGAAGACCTAACAGTATATATGTAATAGCTAAGCAGTAATAAAATTGAGCTAGAGGCATAAGGCAGTAGTGGCTTGACTCCTTATTCTCAGCTCCCCTCCAGGAACCACTGTGGGTCCCAAGTTGAAGCAAGCCATAACAAATGGTGCTGAAATCTGGGATCTGCCAATTCTGAAGGACGCTTCAGAATCGCACTCATCCTTGCTGGCTAAGGTAAGTGCCCCATATAGGTTGGTCTCTTGATGGTCCCCTTGCCCTAGCAGCCCCACGGCTTTTAGAGCCCCCTGTAGTCCCTTATCCTAATGGGGAATCTGCCCCCTTCTTCCCAAGATACCCAAGTACGGGTTTTTAATCAACTCCTAAGTTCCTGTTGCCTGAAATGCTTTGAAAAAGAACGTAAGATAACACTCCAGGCGGTTTTTTTTTCTTTTTTGGCCCCCTAGATTGAAGCTGGCCACATCCTGGATCCTGATGTTTGGGGGGCATGTTTTGACACTTGCCTGAAGAGCTGAGGTTCGTGGTGACTTTTCTTCCCCACTGCCCTTCTATCCTATAGTCACTACAATACATGCCTGCCTTTCAGGGAGAGAGGAAAAGCCTCAAGATATTTTACAGGCAGCTTTAGATGCAGAAAAGGCCAGAGCAGAGAGCCCATGCCACCTAACTGAGGTGTGCGATGAGGGCACTCAAACTGATGAGAAATCCATTTGCCCCCCTCCTCCTAAGCCCTCCCCGGATTTTCCGCCAGACAACCCCCACCCCAAAGCCTCCTCGTCTTTACCCTGAGTTGCCTGGGGAAGAAGGCTGGATCCAGCCTCCCCCGAAACATCAAGATGCTTCCCCTACCCCCTCAGCAGCAGCTAATGACTTCACAGATGCCTGTCAGATGAGAGATCTTTGCAGGGTCTATTGATAACCATTACCTGCCCCTCCCCTCTCCTCAAGGGGATTTCAGCACTCCATGTTAGCATGCTCCTCCTCTTGTCCCCCCCCCCCTTCCACAGGCTTATGTAGCCTTTACAAATGCAAACAGAAAGCACTTGGGCTATGTAATCTACAGAAATGGATCCGTTTTATTCGCTCACAGGAGCCACCACATCCAGTCTGTGCAACAGACAGCATTGCAAGCCCTAGCCTTGGTCCTTGCCGTCTTCTCTTCCTCCTTGATCGTAGATTCCCAACCATCTGTTCGGACCTGCGGCTCCCTGCCCCCCTCCGGCTTCCAGATCACCTAGCTCTGTAGCAGGCCTGACCAAAGGAATACAAAGAATGTCTCTAAACAACAGTAGATGAAACCCAAGACATAGAGGATTGATGGGGAAAAGATGATTCCCCCAACCTCCCCGCAGCACTCCAGGGCAAGCTCTTTACCTTGGCAAAAAGAGCAATGGATTTTAAACCTAGAGGACACTTGTCTCTTCACCAACTCCTTGTTACTATGCTATTCCTGCTGAACACCCCCAAAGCATGGGTCACCCTTCAGTGCGCACTTATTCCCTCACCCCCCCATTCTTTTATGATGTGTCTCTTTGCTCTGCTTTCTTTGCCAGTAATATAAATGTGGGTCTCCCCACACTCTCACTAGAAGAATAAGCAGCCACACCATATCCCAGGACTCCTAAAGTTTCCAATTCTATTGGTCCTTTGCATATCCTGACTGCAGGGCCAGTGCTCTATCCATAGAGTCACCTAGTTGCTTCAAGACATTTATTTAAAGATTTAAAATACATATTCAAAAATATATTTTAAGTTTCATATAATTTGTATTCAAATTCTAAATATCCACAATAAACCTTTAAGATCAACAGAACAGTTTAGATTTTACAACATAAAATAATTCTTAATGTTTAACCTTCAAAACATACCTAATTAAACATAAATATCTCTGTCTAATTTTTTGAACAAGCTTTCAATTCAGAATAGCAGCTAGCCTGTGTTATCTTTTTAGATTTAGAGAAAGAGTTGAGGAATTTAGGAGAGAAAATCTCCAATGTAAATGAGATAAGGAGAGATATTATAATGTCTGTCCTTCATTTCTAAAGATGAACAGGACATCAGGGAGGTGATACCATGACAAGCACATGAGTGAGGGGGTGCAATGCTAAGTCATCAACCTGATATTCTCCTCCAGAGCCATCTAGGTACAGTGGATAGAAAAGAATCAAGATGACTGGAGATGTCCTTGAATGAAAGGCAATCAGGATTAAATGACTTGCCTAAGGTCACACAGCTCATAAGTGGCATATGTGTGAGGCTGGAACTCTACTCTTCCTGACTCAAAGGCCAGTGCTCTATCCACTTCTCTTCCTAGTTGCCCTAAGGAGAGAGATAATGAGAGAGAGAAAGAGAGAGAGAGAGAGAGAGAGAGAGAGAGAGAGCGAGCTGCAGCCAGGTTTTTTTAGAACAAAGTTTCAGAATTGAATTGATCAGTTTAAAAACAAGACTGTCCATGTAAATGCTATTTTTCCTATGTAAAAGCAAAAAGGTATTGACTACTGGGATGAACAGGAATGGAAGAATAGACTCGGCATAGACCAACCACAGTGCCTAAGTTGCAGAAGAAGGAATGGGAAATAACAGGGTGTGAGAGTTGGGTATCACAGGAGAGCCAGCAGGACAATAGCTGAAAATAGTCCTGTTGAAGAGTAACAGAAAGAAGAAATTTTCAAAGCTCATAGAGGCTGTGGGGAAGGACTTTTTAATTTCTGTTTTTCTTGTTCTCCATAATTTTGCACAGTTTCTCCCAATAGCCTGGTTCTTTGCAATAATAGTAAATCCTTGTTACTGGTTTCTCAGACTGGCTTCTGATAACAGTTAGATTTTGGATAGGAGCTATTAAATGTTGAACTGAATAGTATGCACCTTATTTCTCTTTGCTCTCAATTCCCTTTTCTCCTGGAGGAACTGAACTTCTAAGGTCTGAGCTAACTGAGCAACAAGATCAACCATGAACTGAGGATGTTTAGTTTGCCATTCTGAAAGGCTGGATAATTTAATATTTCATGACTGAGATGGTTGAAGATTGTTAGCTGTTGTGTCATATGTATTCCAGGCTAAGAGCTATGAAGGGTTAACACAGAAATAGTTATGTGCTTTAAGGAGAAAGATGTACTTCAGAGCATAGATAAGGGAGTAGCTGCATGTCTGAGCTAACGAGGTGTATTCCCAGGCTCAGATAGATAGCGCATTCTGAGATAATTACCTTCTGCACTTTGTTTATCAAATCACTGTTTGGTTCTCAAAACAATCTTCACTCTGTTTATCAAAACACTGTTTGGTTCTCAAAACAATCACCTAAGACATACACAAGGTATGCATGTGAAAAAAATGCTTGCTAAAACGCTTATGTAATTGGTTACGTAAATGTAGAGTATAAAAGTAAGTATCCTGTGATCAATAAACGAACCAGTTTATGCATCATATTGATGTTGGCCTGAGTTCCCTCCTCCGGACTCAACAGTTAGTAAAGGAAGAGAGAAATGGAATCTGTCCTCCTCCTTCCTAATCATGCTTTAAATCAGAATTTGCATCCAAAACCTTTGTTAAATGATTTAAAAAAACCCCTAAAATAAAGTATCCCCTTGGGCTCTTGCATCTATATAGTGATCTGCATAAACTGCCCAGTTGGTCTCCTGAAACTTCTCAAAAGTGACTTGTATTTTTGTTTGTTTGAACCAGTTCTTGACTTTGCACTTTCTAACTAAAGCTAGGGTTGACTGGGAAATGTCTGTGATACCAGGGTGATAGAATTGCAGAGAAACTTTAAATTGATCACTAAAATCTATTGGATCTTGTCAGGGAAATCTTTTTTTTTTAATCTGAAATTCACCTCTGTTCCATGGCTTGAATTTATACCATGGGACAGTATAAAGTTTAATATCAGGTGTAGCCTGTCCTTCTCCATCTGTAGTTGGAATGGTCTGAGGGCAGAGTCTGTTTACTACTTTAAAAGAAAATATCCCAACAGGGTCTGAATTTGAAGTCTATTCTGGAGATGGGGGTAATCTCATTAGAAACAGGATCTTCTGTAATAAGAGGGAATTGAAGGTAAGGATAGAGAGATGGAACAATTGGATTAAAAAGAGGGAAAGAAGAGGTGATGGAAGGCTAGGCATGAGAGAAAATATGATAGTAGATATTAGGGTAAGACTGAATAGAAAAATAAGGAAGAGATGAGTTAGGAACACAAGAAGTAAAGAGAGAAGGAAATGAAGCTATAGAGGAAGGAGAAGAAATTGAGGGACAAGGAGAGGAGGTAATGGAGGGATTACCATTTATGGGATGAGGAGATGAAACAAAGAGAAGGAATTGGGGAGCCAAGAGAAGAAGAAATGCTACTGGGCTAAGGATAAAAGGAAATAAAAGAATGAGAAAAGGGGGATTAGAATAAGGCAAAGAAAAAGAATGAGTGAGGAAAATTAGAACAAGAAAAGAAAAAAGATGAAAGAGAGGAAGAGAAGGAAAAGAAGAAGGAAGAGTGAGTGATGAGACTTTCTGCAGCAGGAGGAGAAAGAGATGCAGAGGTTTCCTTAGGACAGGGGAGGGTAGCATGGGAGGGAGCATATAACAATGGATTTAGATTGTGAGCCAGATTTGCAGAAGGGATGGATCCCTCAAACCAGAATCTTTAGGAGGCAAAGAAAGCAGTAAATAAGGAAAAGGAACAGAAGCTGAAAAAGGAAGATGAACTGGAGCTTTTAGAGCAGGAAGAAGAGTGAGTTTTGAAGTTATCAATAGCTTGGGAGGGGGAGGGACTGAAATGGAGACTGGATAAGCAGATGCAAGTGAAAGGTTTGGAGAAAGAGTTAACTTCTCAGGGGGAGGGGTGATTGAGGAGAAGAAATCTCAATTTCAGCTATGTGCTCTCTTTGGAGCATCTCACTAACCAGTGATGGAAACATTCCCATTCCTTATTAGAAGTTTCATATGGTTTTTTTTTTCTGTTTTGTTTTGTTTTTAGGTTTTGCAAGGCAAATGGGGTTAAGTGGCTTGCCCAAGGCCACACAGCTAGGTAATTATTAAATGTCTGAGGCCTAATTTGAATTCAGGTACTCCTGACTCCAGGGCCCTTTCCACTGTGCCCCAGTTTCATTAGTTTTTTTTAAAATTAATTTTATTTTAAGATAGTTTGATTTAGGTCTTCCTAATGATTCTCATCTGCTCCAGTATAATTTAGGCTTGTTTGTTCACACCAATACTTACAAAATGCATGATCATTAGAGTCATATTGCTTAAACTTTTGGAAAGCAGCTGTCCTTTCTCCTGGATCTCTAATCCTAGATTTAGATTGTCCCATGATCAGATAAAACAAACAATTAAACAGAAATAACTATATACAAAACCAAAACAGCAGAAGATAAAATAAGACATTAAACAAAAAAAATGTAATATAGACACTGGACATACGACAGGAATACTAGACAAATTCCTTGTATGTTATTCCTTGTACAAATTCCAAAAAAAAAGATACCAGAGATCTAACCACTAGGTCACTTCACCAGAGAAATATCATGATTAGATCTAGGAATAAATCCCCAGCATCCACCAGGCCACTTAAAACCAAAACAATTCTCACCAACCTGTGAAAATTCCCCAAACTAAAGGTAACCTCCCAGAGAGGTTCAAAGAAAACAACAGTGCAAATTAGAGCAGTTGAGTTTGAAAAGTAAAAAAACAAAACAAAAAAAGAAACCCCTTACTTCAGACAA